>NC_056593.1:7018467-7060967 GCF_018340385.1 Cyprinus carpio | reverse complement strand
TAATTGCTGTGCAGTCACTATCATAATTTAATGACAAATAAATTATAGCCAGGGTTCAACACATGAGTTATATAATAAATGGGGAACATTGGCGCATTTTATTTTCAGTTACATTGTGTATGTTTGCTCCCTCCAATCAAAATAGTTCTAAAGTTTGAGTAGAAACGTGACTGAGCAACACACAGAAGTGGCATTTTGTTCCTGAGCGAATCATTTTGTTTGAATGAATCAGTCCCGAGGTGGAGTGAAAAAAACAAAAAAAATTCAAAACTTATAAGACCAAATAGCTTGATTTGTATCTAAAAGTAATCAGTGTTGTTGAGTGAATGCTTGAGTGGAATGATTCAGTATTTTTTACCTTTTTTAAGACTGTAAACTGGTGATTTATTTTTGAAAGAATCAGTTGGGTTTTTGAATGATCGTTGAGGGAATGAAATTCATGATTTTACCGCATTAAATTTGTTGCGGTCACAGTTACCTGTTTTTCGCACGTAAAATCCATTTATTTCTATAGGAAATCAATGTGAACTTATAAGACAGTCACTTGATTTGAGCTTTATAAGACTTTAACTTGATTTTTGTTTTCTATAGAAATCTCATGAATTTTTCTTGTGGAGAGCTAGATCCACGTGGGCAAATTTCCCCCCACAGTAATTCCCCTTGTGTGGAAAAAATTCTGTGTTTTTTTGGACTTAATGCCATGGTTGAATCACTCATCAATTTACTTTTCCCACCCTACTGGCAATAACCAAATGGTAAGGTGCAAAAGTGGGGGTTGCTGAAAAACATTTATAACAACACACATTTAATAATAATAAATAATAATAATGCTTTTCTTTGTTTTCTGTTCACAGGTTGCCACGTGTCCAGGACCGATGTGAAATGAGTGGGATAAAGAGAGGGCCGTGTTTTCCTGGCGGTCAGGTGGTGTGAACGGTTGTTTTGGCTCCTTCAGGTGTGGCCCCCTGCCCCCTCGAGGCCTGGAGGGAGACCGGGGAATCTCCTGCAAAAGGCAAGCAAACTATATTTCCTCTCCCAAAGCTCAGATACTTTACTTTCATAAAAAAGAGTCCTTTGCTAATGAAGTTACAAACAGTCCCAAAACACAAATATGACCCTCAGTTTGGGTTGTACACACAAAAAAGAAAACAGTTTGTGTTTGTTTTAGGTTCAACACCGCAGGTGCCCAAAAGCGGGCACAATCCTGCAGTTCTGCCCTGCCCAGGAGTTAACTTTTAGGGCACACAAGGCTTTTCTTTCAAAGCATCAGCACAAAGTCTCAGCATGAGTGCTTCTCAGGTATTAATAGCCCCCTCACAGAGATTTGCCAAAAAACAGTAGTCAAAAAATAGTGTATTTCAATAAAAATAATGGCCTACATTATTTATGACTATTGGGTGTAAAAAAAAATATATAATATAATATATATTTTACGCTTAATTCAAAAATTAAATAGATATTTTATGATGATTTAAAAAAAAATACATGTTATCAATAAATAATGTGTAATAGTTTAAAAAAATAAAATACATAAAAACAATACAATTATTAAAATAAAAACAGCCTGTTAAAACATGAACAACTACAGGCAATGAATGAATATGCATGTGGATGAATTTTAATTTTTTTAACTACAAATTATAGTTTAAGTTTCTTGGTTAAAAAACAAGGGAAAAAAGTTCAGGGGGTTTGTGGTTTTGCCGACTACTCCAAGTAATTTCAGGTGGATTCCAAAAGATTGTTATTTAAATTTATTTAAATTGATTTATTCATTCCCATTTTTAAAACCCTTTTGATTTTGGAGTCAGGCCAAGATTCACTTAATAACAATATTTGGTTGTCCCCACTAGCCATCAGCCCCCCAAGAAAAATGATTTTTGTTCCCGCTAGAAAGGGAACAGATCTGGTTTTTTTTGTCACCACTTTAAATTTTTCACATTTTTTAAAAAGTAATCACATGTAATTAGTTTGTATTGAAATACTGTCATTGGTTTGTTTGGTATATGAAAATCACAAATAGTCAACAATATTTTTCCCCTGAGGACACTTTTAAAAAAATCCTTATCACAAAGTTGTGTATCACATTCAGAAACATGACTATTTACCAACCATTGGAGGCCCTTTTCGATAAATTCCCTAGGACCCGTAACGCTCCGTTCAGTAGTTTTTATTTTTGGTTTTTAAAGAAAACCATTGTTGGGGTTGTTTTGTTTCCCTCTGCCACTGGTTTTCGCCTTCAAGTGGCCTTTTTTTGTTTTTCCATCCCCCTCCCCTGCCATGCGCAGTGACAAAAAATGGCTTTTGGCAAATGTTCTTTTCGAAACGGTTTAATCTTGCAAGCGATAAAACCCCTTCGTTTAAGGGGAAAGAGCCTCCTGGTGGTTTACACGGTTTTTTACCTCCATCAAAGCGAGGGGACCTGGGAAGAATTTTTGGCAAAATGGAACATCCCCTTCATCCCATGCCCAGGCCATCCTAGTGACAAAAACACATTCCCTGTCCCCCTGGACTGCCAGCCATACAGTAAATTAACCCAACAGAGCCAGGCGAGGGGCTTTGGTATTCCCATTTTTTGTGCCCCCCCGCTTTTGGAATTTTAATGAACCACAGAAACTGCCCAGAGTGGAGAAAAGCCAAATCAAACATCCCCAGATGTGGCCATAATGAAAAATAGTGTATCCAACTTGCACATTCCAGACTTGAGCTGTCAGAGAAAACTGGAAGCTGGGTTCAAAAAGACAACCAAACAAAACAACACACCCCAGTTTTTTCCCGGGTGTTGAGAAAGACCCAGGAGACAGCTTCTCCACACTCCCTGGGTGGGGGTGTGGCAGGAATTTTTATCTGAGTAAGCTGGTGAAGGAGATGAAAAAACAGCCCTCAAAGTCTCTGAAAAACTGCCTCCTTGGAAGAACCATTTTAACGCCTAGAAGGTGAAATTTGTTGTAGGGCAGTTTTTTGGTGGTTTATTGAAATTCAGTCCGCAGTAAACTGCACAAGAAAAAAAAAAAAAAGTTTGTTCACAGCAAAACGCAAAGGTGTTGGAACGTTTCTTTGAAAAATTGGAAAAACATAGTTCCTTCCAGTAAACATTCCCAGTCCCTTTTTTTATTCTCCCATGGCAGCCAAATTTCATTTTGTACTTCAGCGAGCAAACCCAAAGTGGAAAGTTGTTCACAGCGAAGATGGATAGAATGATCCACCCCAAGATTGCTGGGGTGGTATTAAAGTAACTCCAAGAAACATATTGTTAATTATAAAAAGGCAATTTTTGTTTGTGGGTGGGGGTTTTTTGTGTACAGTTTATTGTTTAACTAATGTTTACATAGGAAACATTGGGTATTTAATAACATTTCCCCCCCATACAAGAGTGCACATCAAAACCAGTTTTCAAATGTGAGAGAAAGTTTTTTGTATATTATTTGTGGGTTTGTAATATAATGAACAACCTTATTTGTTCCCTTAACCAATAATGAAACAATAACCCCGTCAACTTTTTTCAAAAACTTTTTTGAAGTGTCCCTGTTTATTGACCCCCCTTGGGTGCCGGGTCCCCCCTTAACGAGACTGCAGGGATTTTATTAACTATTTGCCCCAAGGAGGGGAAAAATATCCATAAAACCTTTGAACGCTCAAACGAACAAACAAAATTGTTTTTTTCCTTCTTTCCTTTTTTTGTTTTTTTACCCCAGGGGAAAAGGCCCAACAGACACAAAATGGTTTGGCAATGTCATTTTAGAAAGTCCCCTTCCACAAAGGATTTTTAAACGAGAAATAAAAAAACAGATCCTCTGCAATTTTATTACCAATGAACTGGGCCCCCCCATAAAAGCACACAGGCAAATTGCTTTTTGGAAATTGCCCTTTTAGTCCCCCTTCTTTCATATTTGGAGCAATCTTTGTAAAGGTAGTGTTTTTTTATAATTACATTTTTACATTATTATTTTTCCATGCAATCGATTATGACAGGTAAAAACATGGTGGAAAAAATACAAAGTTAGGTTTTTTTTTTATGTAATATCTCATGGTCCATTCCTAAAACATTATGGTCACTGTTGGACCAAAAATTGTGTCCCCGACCCCACAGTTTTTTTTTGCCGATTTTTAAGGGTGTTGACGACACATCTTTAACTCCACTCCCCCTCGATTTGTCCCCTTTTTCCATTCTGCACGTTTGAAGCAATCCAGTAGCCAAAAGCCCTGCCCCCGAGTTTGATGTTTAAGAATTCTCTTGTTCCACCATCCTTTTTCATCAAGCACCACAAGGATTTGGTCCACCATCTCCGTGTCCATCACCTTCCCCTTCAACAGCCTTGTCCCGCCTTCCAATCCCGCGCTCCCACCCCCAAGTGGCCGTACACCAATTCAAGCCCCCAAAAACCCGGCCCGCCCCCCCTCTTTCCCTAAAACGACCTCCACTCCTCACCCCCCCTCCGCCAGATGTATCCAACGAAAACCGCCCTCCAAGAAAAGAACCCCTCGGTCAACCTAAAGCCACCCACCAGCTAACGAGCTCAGAGAACTGTGGGCCCAAGTGAAGTTTTGTTTATTTTTCCATTTGTGTTCCTGTATCCTCCTATTGTCCCACAGAAAAATGGCTCAGAACACCAAACAAAAAACCGGTGAGCCGTTTTTTTCCCCCGTTCGGACCCAAAGCGACACCTTGCGGTGGTCCCCCCATGAACATTGGCAGATAACGATTCCTTCTTTGTCCCCATTCCCCCCCCCTCCCCCCCTGACGCAGCCCCGTGAGTGTTCCCAAACTTTCATGTTCTCAACCCTCAGAGTGTATGTTTTTCCTGCCGGCCGGTTTTGTTTTTTTTGTTGTGGGGTGTTGATGTTTTCCAGGTGGAAATGACCCCTTTCAAAATTCCCAGCTTTGCCTCTACAGCACAAAGGCAAGACCACAGCCTGCCCTGGTTTGGGGGCCCCTTATGTGCCCCAACACCCTCTTTAACCCTCTCCCCGTCCTGGTAGTAATACCCTGAAATTACAGCTGAGTTCCTAATTAGCCATGCCAGGCATTCAACCCCTCTCTAGGGAAACTCACACAGAGCAAGAGTTAGTGTGGAAGGAACCGCCCCTCAAACCTCCCTGTTTTTTGCGGAAGAGGTCAATAGTCCAAGAAAGACCCAACATTAGTTTTCCCCAAACTTCTGTTTTGTAAATGTGCCCATAGAAAAAAAATGAAATTAACAAAAATCTCTCATTCTTGAATTAATCCCATATAGTACCGGGGGGGAGATTGCCCCCACAATATAAAAGGTTTGTCTTGTTTTTGAGTCCCCCCCCTCCCAGAGTCCCTCAGATCCTTAGAGGGAAGAACCCTAAAACAAAATTAATACCTGGCAATTTGGTTTCCTCAGGATGAAAACTAAAAATCTAAGAAACAGAAAAGATTGAAAAACAAAATCCCTCACTTTTTGATCCCCCAACTCAACTCGATAAGTCCCCCCCCCCCCCCCTAGTGAGAAAAAATAAAATAATTAAGATGTTAAAGAGAATTTCCTAAGGATAAACTTTTTTAGTAGTCTTCTACACTCCTCAGAAAAAAGGGGTAAAAAAAACAAAAATCCTGGTCCCACTGTCTTGGGGGGCGGTAACATTTTCAAAAGGCAAAACCTGTTGTTCACCTAACACAGATCCCCCCCCCCCCACAATATTTTGGGTACAAACTTAAGTTACTAATTAAGTCAACCTTAAGTTGTTAGACATAATTAAAGTACTTTAAAAGGTACAAAAGTATTACCCCTTTTTGTGAAACAAGGTTAACTGCCTCCATGTTGAACAAGCTTTTTGTATTTTTTATGTTTTTTATTTTCCCTGAGAGGGTAAAAATTATAGCGTTGTTTTTTTGGAAAAGAAATCTTGGATTTTCCCCCCCAAACCTGTTTGGCTTCCAAAAAAAAAAAAAAAACACTTTGCCAAGAATGTACCAGACCTCACTCCCCCTCAATCAATTATGTTCTCAATATGAACTCTTTATAACATTTTCTTTAGCAAAATTCCACTTGTTTTGACATCCTTTAGCTCTAGAGGTGAAAATTACTTACTGTGGTCCCTGTTTTTCCCCCTTAGGAACATAACACAGTGTCCTCCCAATTTTTGATCCCCTCACTTTGGCATGGCTAGGGTATAAAACAACTTGAGAATATTAAAAAAGGACTTCTAGTAAGAAAAAACTAAATAAGTAGAAAATTCAGATTTTTCTCATTCAAATTTTTTCCCTTTCAAAAACAAAACAATTTTGAGCTTATGGCGAAACGCACTCTTCCATTACATTATTGGATTGTTAAAACATGGTTGGGTTGTTGACCTACCAACATGGTTTAGGAAAAAAAAAAAATATTTAAGATTAATTTTCAATTGGAATGTTTTTGTTATTTATTGTTTTCTACAAACACAGGCCTGGTCAAAGACCCCAAGAAAAATAGGAGCACCACCACAGCCCATGAGACCTATGTTTATGTTTAATGGCAAACCTTAATTTGCAATACGCTCAAAGGGTCCCTAACAAAATTGTTTGCCCGTTGGGGAACCCCCTGAACAAAAAAACCAACAAATGCCCCCCTGGAAGGGGACAAATCAGGAGGGGGGAATGTAATATTGGCTTTATGGCTCCTGTTTCCCTGTCCCCCCTCATCTTCCCTCATCTTTCCCTAACCCCCCCTCCCCTTTCCACTCCCTCAAGTTTTTGGTGTGTTAATGTCCCCCCCCCCCTTCTGGGAAAATAAACATTGAAAGAAACGAAAGATGCCGAACCCCATCACCCCCAGAGAGCCCCCCCTTGTGAATGGGGGGTCCCCGCCGGGTCAATTTTTTTGTACTTCTAAACCAGCTTTGCCAAGACTGGTGTTTGAAGGCGTTGGTTTTTTTTTTTTTTTTGTTTTCTTTTTTTTTACCACCAATCAAATCTTTCTTCAAATATGTGTGCCTTGAATGTTTTGTTTGATTTTTTCTATCTTTGGAAAATTGTTATCTTGGCAGAAATTACAAAAGAGACCAAATGGAGACCCTTTTTGCAAAACCTTAAAGAACCTTAGGGTTATAGAGAATTAACAGGGATAGCATACCTTTTTTGTATTTATTTTGGGGTACTATAAAAAGAATTTTCATTAGAAAATATTGTGGGAGTTCCAAAAAAGAGGATTGTTGAATTTATTACTGCCAAATAAACAGCTACCAGTTTGAACAACTGTCCCCCCAAATGAATTCTCTTTAGACTCTAGAAGCAGGGCATAATTTTGAGATGTAACTAGAAATTACCTCAAGGAAAAAAAAAAATGTTGAGAAAGCACAATATGTAGTAAAGTTGTCCCCTTTAATTGGATTCTTCCACTGAAATCCCATGTTCCAGTTCTAAGAAAAACAACACATGAAGAAATATTCAAGAGAATCCTTCTTTTGGGGTTGTTTTTCCCTTTTCTATGGTAAAAGTGAAATTATTGAATTGTCCCCCTCCCCCATCAATTGGGAAGGTTTCAGCCATCCATGCTTCTGCTTAACTCTATGGGCAAAGAAACCAAATTTAAAAAATTTTACTGAACGTAAGAGGGTTACCCCACCCCCTGTCGAGGGGGACCATTCCTGTTGTAATTGGTTGGTTTTTTTTTGGAAATGCTTGGTCTGTTGTAAAGGGGGCCTAGTTCCAATGTAGGGAAATATCCATTAAACAGGTATCCCCAAAAAGAGATCGTCCCTATGATTTTGAAGTTACTGGTTGTAGCTTTTTACCAAACCCCTAAAGTTAAAAATTTCAAATTCCTCGTCATTCCGCAAGGTAACAACTTGGTTCGGTTCCTTTTTTGTTGTAAATTGCCCTTAATTGGTAAATTTTTAATTAGAAAACAGTATCCCGATGGCCCGTTTTTGGGGTACCCGGGCCCGCCTTCCCCACTTTGAAAGCAAATTTCAAAAACCAATACGACTCCCCTGTTGCAGTTTTTTTTAAACTCCCTAGTGTTCGTTGGCAAACTTACGCCTGTTTTTTGTCCCACTCCTGTTGTAATTAAATGGCCAAGGAAAACGGAAACACAAGGAATTGGGAATGGGAAAGGCAGAAAGGGTGGAATTGGATTGTAAAGCATCCCAAAAGATTTGCTATCCCCATGAAAGTAAATCTTTTTGTCAAGAAAAAAAGAGAAAGAAAGGTTAGATAAGTGCCCCCCAGAGTTTTGAGGAACCAGGGCAAAATAGCCCGGCACCCTTCTGGGCAAAGGTGGGCCCCCCTTAGTCACCCGCCTTGGGAGCAACCGTAAAGCCCTCTCTGTCTGCTATACAGTCCCCCTTTGGCCCGGTTTTTGCCCCAAATTGCCCTGCCATTCCACACTTAGAGAGCGAAGATTGAGTGATGCGTAAGCCAAAGGGGATGCGAGCCTGTCCACCCCCACCCCGCCTGAAACCGATAAAATCCTTGTCCGTTGTCCCTAAGGGCATTTTGACATCCTGAACGCTGCCCCGGAAAAATGGGGGACAAAAAAGCCCCCGTGGCAATAACCCCCCTTTGAATATGGTGGTAACATCACAGGGCCGTACATCTAATTTGTTTTTAAATGGAAGACAGCTTTGCCTTTCACACTCCCCCCTTTCAATCTTTGTTTTCTCTTTGGCTCCTGGCTGGCAAAAGAAGGGCCCAAAATGCTTGTCCCTTGTCCCCCCCTTATTTTTGAAACACAGGGCCACGTGGCACGCCTCCGACAGAACAAGGGTGCCAATGCATCTGGGTGAATTGGTGAGCACAGTTGAAAGGGCATCTTTATAATATCCCAAATAAAATTTAGGGGTGATGTAACCCCATATTCCCTGCCAACAAAAAAAAAATTTCCCTGGGTTGCACTCTCCCCCCAAAAAGTTTGTTTCAGATGAATCCTGTTTAAGCCATAATTATTGTTTGGGTTTTTGAAAGTTAAAAATTCACCATCGGTTTTTTGTTTTTGTAGTGGGGTGTCAAACCACAATAAAAAACAATGGGGTAATTTTAAGTGTCCCCCCCGCAAGGAAATGAGGTAAACATTTTCAGGGTAATTTGCTTTCACAAAACCTTTCTGACATCATGTTGCATCCCATCCCTAGTTTGTATGAGTGAGGAGACCTCAATTTTAGTCTTTCATAGCTAATCCTTACCCCCATTTTCCCTGGTTTTGTCGGTTGGGCCCAACTGTTGTAGGGCTGCGGAGGCCATGTTGAGAGTGTGAAATTGGGGGGGGGTTGGTCGAGGTTTTGTTGAATGGTTGGAAACTCACCTGAAAGTAATTCTCCCCTCTAGACCCTAAAATTCAATTCCACCATCAACTCCCCCTATTAAAGAATTGGCCTAATGAATGTTCAAATTTCCTTGTACAAAATAACATTTGGTATTATTAATGGTAATGTCCTTAAAAGGCAGAGGTTGTTCGTTTACTGGTTGCCACAGGTTGTTCTCCCAACAGAACTAAAACGTGAAAACATCCAAGTTGGGTTGGGGGCCCCAAGTAGGCCGTGTGGTCCAGGTGTTCAGTGCATTGACCTCCGGCCACCGCCACTGGTACGTTGTGGACGATTACAACCAGGTCACCCCGGAACAGGCGCAACTGCACAAACCCAATTCAAGCACAGCAGAAGTACATTTTGAACTTGCACATGTGCAGTCAGTTTGCAAAGCTTACACAAAGTATAATTTAAAAAAATCATGCGTTGAACAGGAATATTTGAATGCGTGCACTCACATCCTTTTCACCAACACAGAACTAAACAAAGATCGGCATTTCATGAACTGTCCAGTTGTTTAAAAGAATTCTATGCTTTTTTCTTCCTCATCAATCCTTTCTTAATTCTCCTTGTTTCATCCCCTGAAAGCATAGAGCTTAAGTAATTAGAGAAAAACATAACGAACAGTAAACAAGCCTGCCGTAATCCTCAGAATGTGACGGGTGCTTTGATACGGTTGATAAGTGAGATCTGGAAACGTCTAATGCTCTCAGTCATGCACAGTCTGCTGCGCACGGTGGTTGCTGACCCACAATGTGTTTTTGGCTGATGAGCTATAGAGAACGGAAATAGACAGTAAGGAATTAGGGAAAGAATGTGTTGTGTCATTTAGTTAGGAGATGAGGTGGGGGAAGACAGTGAGGAAGATTTAACAGAAAACTTTTTTATTTTTTTACTTTGATTCTCCTTTTTATATTAAAGAAAAAGGAAAAAACTACCAGACTGCATCTTATCCCTTCTTATCCCCCAGAGTACAGTATGTTACATTTCACTCAATGGAAATGTTGTTAGTCTTCTTAATCTGTTCTTTTGCTTGAAAAATCCCTCAAATACATTTTCCTAAGTTGCAGTATCACAGCACGACCGTAAAAGAAAGCCTTCAGAGTGGGGTAATGACTTTTAATGCATTTTTCCCTGTGAATGGACCACTGCTGAATCATTCCTAATAGTGCCGTTATCAGGAGTGAATCCATGAGCAGCCACAGTGGGGGAACCAGATAAAAGAAACAGCTTCATTTTGCAAGCAAATTCCCTTATTGTCGCCACATGCATCCCAGATTCTTACACACTCAGAAACAACTGTGCATCTCTGTTGTTGGGATTGCATTTTGTTGTATTATGTCTTTGTTCCTCGCTTCTGGATGGGGGACAAAATAAATCTTGTCTAGCAGCCACAGCGACTATCTGTTGTTTATGAGTAAATATACCACCATGATGTTTTAAGCTAGTACTTCAGCGATTTGCATTATAACTGCAGTTATGGTGGTCTCACTGTGTAAAATCTTTCAAGATCTGGTCAAGATATCCAGAGGATATTGATGAATCATAACTGCAGAATACACTATCAATCCCTTCTTTTTATTTTGGTGTCCTTAATGCACGGATGCCCAGTCCTTGCTACTGGAGGGGGCCACTGTCCTGCAGAGTTAAGCTCCAACCCCCAACAATTAAACACACCTGAACCAGCTAATCAAGGTCTTATTATGAATGCTAGAAACTTCCAGGCAGGTGTGCTGGAGGCAACAAGTTGGAGCTAAACTCTTTGCATGGACTGTGGCCCTCCAGGACCAAGGTTACCAAGTTTGGACACCTCTGCCTTAATGTAATGAGCCTTACTATGTCATGTTGTGGCTGACAAGTAAACATTTTTGGATTAAAGTATTTACTGATCATAAGCTTGACAAGTTGCTTTTCATCTTGCATAATAAGCTTGTCCTCTCATCTAGCACTGCGTGCTATTTCCACCACAAGCTGGACCCAAGCCAGGAGAACAACTGCACTTCTCATGTCTCCCCATGGCTTTCCCCATCTGCACCTCCCCATCCTTCCTTCCAATCAGGCAGCCTCAGAGACAGCTTATCCTCTACCCAGGCAGGGCCCACACACCATCAGGCCACCACCACATCCCCTCGGGCCTAACCTTTCCACCTGTCACAGGAAAGGGAACTGAATGCTGACAGCAGGACACACCCTCTCCCTGCCTCAACCAAGCAGCAGAGATGCAGACTCTTCTCCTGGCTCTAACAATCCAACTTCTGAACATTCTTCCAGAGAGACCAGAGGAGAAGCAGAGATGCTTCCTTTAAAGTCTAGAGCAGGTGGATTTTGGCAGGAGTCAAGCCGGAAAAGATCACTTTACCCTCCACACTTCAAGGCCATGCGCTGAGTGCACTGAGGAAGTCTCCACAGCAATCCAGTTTGGTCACAATTACTCGACCTCGAGCCTTGGACACCTCCAGATGCCCAGAAACCTCTAACAGCAGCCCTAACTTCTCGCTTTCTTCCTTCTCCCTTTTCGGAGTCTGAGTTCTCGTGCTGATGGAGGCCTTGGAGCCGGAATCCAAGACCCCTACGAGACCCAAACACTGCCTCAGAAGAGCTTCACCTACCTTGGTGAACAAAGCCAAACCCAATTTCTGGACAACCAACCAATTCACTTCAGAGCCGGTGGAGACACCAAGGCCAAAAGCAAAAAATGTGGTTCTGTTAGAGAAGTTTCTCTTGTGCAGATGTCCCTTGCTTCCCAGGAGTCCACTGTGAGCTTGCAGGGGGGATGGGCAACCCAGATGTGGGCCGGTGTCCTCTGGGTACACTGGAGATGGAATCGAATGTGCAGAGGTAATTTTAGATGTATAGATGACTTTTCTTTATTATCCTATTGAAGGTTAGTCCTCATCGAGGTAAAAAGAATTAGAGACTTGCTATCCATGACATTAATGCCTGGGTTAGGGTTAGGGTAGGGAATAGCATCTTGTCACTAAGACATTCATGCCCATACCTTCACGCCCTAAAATATGCATATTTAATACCTTAGAGTAGTAATATGTACCCTTATTATAATATTTCATTGGAAACTTTTCCCAGAGGGGTAAAATAAGTTTCAAAGATATCTGCTTTAAAGAAAACTAGTTTCATATATCATTTCAGGGATGGTTTACTTTCAAGAGCTGGTTGATATATAAATATTATTCAGTGGTAGTTGATTTTATCAAAAGTGTCCATTGTATAAAACCAGTAGAAATTTCCTGATTAAGTATCCGGTGAAGCAGTGAACTGAATAAAAATGGAACATAGCCTAAGCTGGTAATTATAACTGCCAATATTTGCAGCATAACTAGTGCTGACATTTTATGTGCAGTAGGTCCGAGTGAACAAGCATGCCTTCTGAGGTTCTAGACTACAGAAGTGTGGCATGTGGGTTTAAGACTGACAACTGACAGTAACTGGTGTAAACAAGAAAGCTCAATCCACAAGAATGCTCTAGGCATAAGGAATAAATACATTCCTTGAGTCTGCATCCCATGGGTTCGTCAAACTATGTTTAAGAGCAAGTGAAGAAACACTAGAAACATGTTTGCTATTGTAAATCCCATGAAATTGTATTTACTATGTTGAAATTCACTAATACAATTATTATTTATGCATGGGCAAGTGAATTATTTTTGCAGGCACTGTTTTCTTGGTAGCATAAAAATATAGTGTGAACATGCACAAAAACCATACGCGTGGTGTCTTTGTGTTTATCCAGTGGGATCCAGCTTTTCATTAAACAGGAAGTATATGTGGTGAATGTTACCCAAACTATTCAAACTGGTCTTGTATTTTTTCTAGAATGCTTGAAGGAAGAACTCTATGGTGAATTTTAAAAAGCAAGCATTGTAATGATTTAAAAAATACAACAATAGCATCACCTGCACTCCTTTATCAACTTGCTCCATTTTTAAAACTAAAGGTAACACATTTAAAGATAGATACAGTATATACAGAATCTGTGTATATGTTTTTGCTTCCTGTGCTTCAGGCCGCAGATGGAGCAAATAAGGTTTTGCCATTTGATGTGAGTGGAATCTGACCAGTGTTATTTTTGTTTGCATGCCATTTGTGCCTTCCGCCGTGTGCAGCATGCCTGCGGAGAAACATGGAGTGTGCGGCCCCCACCACGTGTCCTGCAAGAAGGGATACAGTGAGTCAAATTGTGAAAACAGGTACAAACACACCAATGTTTATAAATGTGGTAAACATGGTAATAGGTACAATCACATCTAACCACTCACTCATTTTTGAAATGCGTAATGTTAAATGACATCATTTTGGATTTCACAGTATCTGCAGTCCAGCTGCTGAACGGAGGGAAATGTGTGCGCCAGTATGTTGCTAACTGCCATGTAAGTTACCATGGAGAGAACTGGGAAAAGCGGTAAGAGCGGCTGAAATTTCATTGCATTCAGCACAAGTGTAAATAATGTGTAAAAAAGTGTGTTTTCCACTTTGTGTCACCCCGCCAAGATTACCCCGCGCATGTCATCTCACCGTTTGACAGAATGTCACGTGTACCCAACAAAATCACCGGTAAATACCAGCTTCGGAACAGCAAGAGCAAGCTCACTGCCAATACAAGTGACTCATCATTCGCCTGGCGCCATAAAATACGCAGCCCGCACTGTTGCGCCTCGCGCGCAGCAGCCAGGAACATTCGAACAAATGCACACAAAAATGGCCAAAGTCATAGCAACAAATCACCAATCGCTCGCGCCAGAAAGTATTGCTTACGCACATCGCCAGCATTTCCGCAAAAAATACACAAAAAATCGGTTACTGCGTCAGCCTGCGCTTGGATATGAGCTCATGTGCCAGTGTACAAAGGTGGCCTTTCTAAATATAAAATGTAGCAAAAAATTTTTTCAAATGAAACTTTCTGTCAATAGCTGTCTTCTTACAAACGTGTATAAATAAGCCACTGACTCCAATCTCAGGTTACAGTAAGAGAAGTTCATAACAAAGGTTGTGATAAACAAAGGTTATTGACACTTATATATATACAGCATAGCAGCTGGTTTTTATATATACATACATATATATATATATATATATATATTAAAAGAGTAGGTTATGAAGCTGCAGACGTAGTATTATGACAGTTGTTATTGATCATTTTAAAGAGTTAATAGAGTCAAGCTCACTACAGGGCTATAAACTAAAAAATGCCTGGCAAACTGTGAAAGCAAGAGCTGCTTGAAATTTCATTGCCATTCAGCACAAGTGTAATAATGTGTAAAAAGTGTGTTTTTCCACTTTTTTTTTTTTTTTTTTTTGTTTAGTTTTGTTTTGTTCTTTTCTCGCAGTTTGTAGACATTTTTAGTTTATAACCCTAAGTGAAATGGGCTTGACAAGTGCTGTTTCTGGGCGCTTTTAAAATGGTCAATAGCCTTTGTTTGTCATAGTAGCCTTGCATTTATGAAGCTGTAATTTTTTCTTTTAATATATATATATATATATATATATATATATATATATATATATATATATATATATATATATATATATAAATTGTCAATAACCTTTGTTTACATCACAGCCTCTTTTGCTTATAGAACTATGATTTGCTACCTTTATTACAAGTTGAGTCAGGTGGTATTTACATCATTATTAGGAGACAACATTGTTCTAGAGAGAGTTTCCATTTGAGAAAAAAAAGTTTAGACATACACATTTTATATTTAGGAAAATTTTATACCTTTGTAGGTTCATTTATGAACTCATATTCAAATAGCATACAGATGGCCTGGAAGTATTGATTTTGGTAATATTTTGCAAATCCTGTGATATTTAAACTTTTGCCATAAAAAAAGACAAGAGCCAAAATACTCTGTACAGACTTGATGAGTTATAAGCATTAGTGGTTTGCTTTTGTTACATATGACTGTATTTTGTGTGCATTTGGTCGAATGAATATTCCCCGCAGCTCTCTGCAGTTTGCTTTGCCTGCACCTGGAGGCACTCTGTGTGGGTCGAGACACCTGCTCATGTCCTTATGGCTTCATAGGGAGGCCCAGATGTGAAACCAGTGAGTCCTAATAACTCATATTAGCTTAGATTTCATGTGCATGTGGATAAACATAAGCTTCTGCACCCTAGTGGTCAAAAGCTGTTATTGCATGTGTTTTGGTTCATTTACACACAGTGGTATGCAACCGTCACTGTCAAAACGGTGGGAAGTGTGCATCACCGGGATGAGTCTTGAATGTCTGGCAGGGGTGGACGGGACCATCGTGTGAGACAGGTGAGAGTGTGTGTGGTTGGCTCCCAGTGGGACCAATCTCTTCTCACTAAATCCATCATATGTGTGTGTGCTGCTTCCTGGTGGCATTTAGCTGATGTAGGCTAGAACCTCTATCTGTTAATTTTTCATTCCATTCTGGCGCTCAGAAAACACCAGCTATTATTTCAGCCTGATGATAACTACTTCTCATCCACCTGTGAGGATCAATTACTATCAGTTGAGTTGAGAGAGACTCACAGTAACAAATGTAGTTTTATTCACATAAAACATACTCCCCAAAAAAAAAAAAAAAAAAAAAAAAAAATGATATATATAGATATATATATAATATATATATATATATATATATATATATAAATTGTGTCAACTCGGCTTCTCCTAACAAAGCATAAGGTTGATGCAATAAGATGTGCTATAGGTAAGGGTGTTTTAGGAAAGTAGAGAATGAGAGAGGATAACTTTGTTTTGCACTCCAAAAAAATATTTAGGGTTAAATTTAAAATTGCATACAAATATTCCATTCTGTTTTGGAGTACATGTTTTAACATAAACAAAATAATTATGAGGCAGACATGCATGAATGAAACGGTAAGATGTATGTAATAGTTCACAGCAAAGTGGCCAGTGTTTTTATAAGCATTGCTCAGTGTTCATGTTTTCCACACTACAATTTTGCCGTGGCTAAAAGTATACTTTTATTACATTACATTACAATAACATCATATAATAGTGTTCGTTTTTTGTTGGGTTTTTTTTTTTTTGCACTGAAAAGAATACTTTTTATAACACTTAAGGGAATAAATAAAGGAATTAAAAATAACACCAGGGGTTGTGAAATACCCCCATGGTGTGCAAACCTGAACAGCAACAGCAAGTGTGTAACACTTTACACTTCGCAGTGTAATTTTTCTACACTGTAAGGTGCTATTAACACTGTAAATTCAACACTACGTATACTGGGACCATATATAATCTTTAGTAGTGTAAAATTAACACTTTAGAAGTTAGAGAATTGACACTGTGTTTTTTACTGTGTAGCATTGATGCAGTGTTGGAACTAAGGGGACATAATTATGTGATGATTGACAGTGTACGATGAACACCTGTTCTTAAAGTTTAGGTTTTTCATCTATTATTTCTATTTTACTTTATTTCAATCTCACTTAACAAAAAAAATAAAAAATAAATAAAATGTAAGTTTTATTTAACAACACTTGATGTACAGGTATTTGTTAAAGGTTATATTTGTTTAATATCACATAATACGTTCTAGCCATAGCTGGCTGATATATAACTCATTGTGGCACAGCATGTTCAATTTCAATTATGAATTCAAAAGGTTTTTAAAAGAGCTGACAGTGGGCAATAACTTGCTTGATCTTTGATCACTCATTAGTAGGCCAGTTTTATCTATCTAAAGAGTAAATCATTATTTTTAATAGCGCTGAGCTGTGATTTGAACCTCAAGATGACCCCAACAAAGAACATACGTTTCATTCACCTATATTTAATTTGTGTATCTGTCTACAGCTTGTGGACCCCAGTGGTCTCACGGTGGGAACCTGCGTTCGATCGAACTCCTGACACCTGCCAGCCTGTTTTCTAACGGGAACTCGGTGTCAAAAACGGTATAAACAGCCTTTCTTTTTGAATCAAATTTTCATGATGCATGGCCTTCGTTTTTGAGGGAGATTGACAGAAGCTGGATATCAATTTCTTAAGAGGCGTGGGAGTTGAAGCATAACTACTGCACTGTACAAATGATAAAATGGAACCAGCCCTTAAAAACCAATTGGATTCTATGGAAGTCTCGCGCTCATGTTCGTAGCCCCAGATTCAGGGCGTTTGATGTGTACATATCGACGTCCTCCGTAGCAGCTTCACTGTGGTGAGGAATGATTCACATAATGGCTTGAAACACGCCGCTTGGTAAAAGATGTTTTCAATGATTGAGGAATGAGCTCTAATGTCTGGGTGGCTTCAAGTTTTGTGAAATGTCAAGGAGTCTTTTTAGAGTGGTGTTTTCCCAGTCATGTCAGATTTGCTGTCGGTTTTTTTTCACCTTACGGCTGTTTGATGTGGTCCGTCATCAGTTCAGAGAAACACTGGTGTGATTTTCATTCATCAACTGCTGGTCATTTTATGTACTTCTCTTTCTTTCAGCCGTGTGCAGATCCACCCTGCAAAGAATGGAGGCCACTGTATTACGAAACACAAAACATCTTGTAGTTGCATGTGTGGAGGGCGGATCATTCGGGCCGCGCTTGTGAGAAAAGTAAGTGTTGTCACTTCTGACATGTTTCTGGAGGACTTCTATCCAACCTGAGCTGATAGGAACAAATTTTGTGGATGAGCTCCAGTTTTAGTATAGATTTTTTCCAGTATAGTATTGTATCTCTCTGGCCCAATTTGCGGACACATGGAAGGAATAAGCATAGAGTTGTTTGTTGTGGTTCGAAATGACAGAAAATGGTGCTCTGGGAGCCAAAGATCAGAGATTAGTTGATGAGTTAGATATGGCATGTCTCGGATCGAGGAGGAAGAAAGATGAATCGGAGCAAAGATAGTGAGTTAATTTCTAGTTGTGAGAATTATGAGACAGGTGGGATCAGGGACTGGATGAATTCATTTGGATGGCAAATCTCGTTATATAGAATATACTCCAATTAAACATGACAGTTGGATGAATGTAATGTCTTTATGTTTAGGTCAAGTTCAAGTGTAAAATTTCCAAACACATTAAATTTTAAATAAATACAAGTTCATCATGTATGAACAATAAAAATTTTTTTAAAAAGTATTGTTTTGAATAATATCAATAATGTCATTTATTATATTAATGAGAAATACCAGTTAAAAATTATAATTTAGGAGTATAAAACAGTCAATAAAATGCAAGTATTTATAATAATACTAATAATAATTAGAATAATGTAATTTATGTATTAAGAAAGAACATTTTTAACTTAAAAAATCATTAACTTATGAATAATAAAAACATTTATTTAAAATTACTGTCTCTTTTTACCCTACTTGGTACAAGTAAATCCACCTTACCTTTCCATTCCTTCCCCCTCAAAAAAAAAAACAGCGGGGCGGGTGGGTGTTTTGAGGGGGGGGGGGTGGGCCCCCGGGTTTGTGTATGAATGGAGGACGATGCGTTGGACAGATGTGTGGTGACTGTGCATCCAGGCTGGAGGGGAACGAGATGTGATTAAACGTGTGGAGTACCGAACCTCATCATGACAAAAGACCTCGAAAAGTTAGGACCTCATGTTAGCATTCTGAGAGAAGTTGTCTTTAACACATAAATCTCACGGTTATATTCATGTAATCACACAGAAACTTTAACAATTCTTACTTGTATATATATAAAACACACTTTTGATAATGTGTTCCAAGTGGTTTGAAGCCTTGTTTGTCTGTTTGATGTAGTTCTCTCTCTGTGTTTCTGTTCCCTCCAGCTGGTGTGTCTGCAGAAGTGTTTTAAACGGCCGGTGAATTGTGGGACCGGAACACCGGCCACTGCCGTTCCCGGTGGAAGGGAACTCTCTGCACAAATCCGTAAGTGATCTGAGTAACAGAAAATGCAATTCCTTTTCACCACAGTCACCGCGGTGAGCCTCCAAAGACATGCACTTTTCACCGCTCGGCTTCATCATTCTCAGTATAAAGAATCTAAATTGCATCTCCTCTGTTCGCGCGCTCTGCGGTTGTTGGCGATAGTTTTGGTGATATTACCAGCACTAGATTGTCTTGTGTTTGGCAGGGGAGCACGAATTCATGGTTACTGCTGAGAAAGTAACACGTGTATGCTGGATGTTCTCACGAGGGGAGTGGATCGGCGATCAGTTTAAATGCCTTTGCCTTGAAGCTGACCGGTGTAGGAATGGTTTCATTCAAAAAATTAAACTTTTAGATCTAATGGTGACATATTTCAATTGAGATTTGAGGAGCTACAAATGGAGTTTTAAACTTGGCTGGATTTTGGGTCTTTTCATCACATCAGACAGTTTCTAATTATGGCAGATGGGTTGTTGTGGGACCAATTTATGATTACCATTATGATTTTTTTTTGTCGTGTTTGGAGCGTTGGCTAGGCATTTGCGAATCCCAATTCACTTTCAAACAGAAAAGAACAACCAGGACATTCTTCAAAATTTCTTATTTTAATCTTTAATACTATTTTATAAGTATTTATTACCATCAAACCACCCACAATTGGACCAGGACACATGTAAAATCAATTTTTTATTTTTTTTTTTTCAGTAATCAATTGTTTTAATTTCTGCCATGACATTTGCATATCCTTATGCATATCATGGTTGATATGTGTAATATTTGTCTAAATCTATATCTAAAATATATAACCTGACAATAATTGTTTCAGCGACAAGCAACTCTGTACGAAACAGAGGTGTTTGTATGGCAGCCTGATGTGTTCCGCGACCCAATGTGTGTGCTTGCAGGAAGTGGCTATGTGGGAACTCTTCTGCCTATAAGAAGGTAAAAGAGAAATAAAATAAATTTTTTTTTTCGTTAGACAAAGTTTGAATATAGTATATATATAGTATTGACTGTTTTTTTTTTTTCTTTTTGTTTACAGCTTCCTGACAGACAGGATTGAGGAAATGACATCAGGTGTTTATTGTTGCACTTGAGAGGACAACTGGCCCATATGTCATACCGACAGGGTTACACTATCTGTAAATATCATATTCTGAAGATATTGAGATTTATGTATAAGGTTATAATCTACTACTGTTTTTTCAGGCTTTTCAAACGTTACTGTATTTGTGGAAAATGATTCCGAACAAAATAAAAGGAGGTATTTTACACTTTTTGTTTCTTTTGACTTAATTCTAACATCCACTCACATTTTCTCCAGAAGATCTAAATATTTTTGTAATTCCTTTTTAGGGATGAACGGTAGTGGCATAAATCATACACTTCACCTCTAAATGACCTTTGATTCCTTAGGTCAGATTTTATTTGTAAACTCACTGTAGTTTTAAAAGTCAAGTTTGACAGAAAAAGACCGGACGTTTTCTTGGTTATCAAGCCCAAAGGCACAGACACACTTAGCATCCTTTGCCATTCTTACCTCCAACGACGTGGCCTGGAAACCGGCTGCACTCTAATTCTCCTGAGGACGGTCCCCTTTAATGTGACTGGAATGTTAAAAAAACACGTAAACATGCTGTTTGTGTCCACGCCTGGCGGCCGCGTGCAGAGGGCTGCATTTTTACGGCAGATCGCTTGGGGTAAATATAAGAACAGAGCATCTCGGTGACAAACCCACAAACAAGCATCTGAACTAATTACACCTGCCATTGATGGCGGCCATTAATGGATGTCAGCCACAGATAGGTTATCTCATGCATAAACTAATAATCCAGCTGTTCGAATACGATTACCTGAGGTGCGTGAACAATAAAGAGGAAAAGGACAGGTAAACATTTAACCAGCCTCGCAGAGGACAATAAACTGTTCCTCACTAGTTTGAAAAGGGTTATGAGTGAGGCCGATTAGTGTTTGATTTATTGATTATGAATAATTATGAATTTACACACCACATTTTCAGAAGTCGTGGAGTTTTTTTTTTTTTTTCTTTTAAGGATGTTTATTCAGCAAGGACACAGTCAATTGCTTCATAAAGTCTTCTACGCATTGGGGCTATGCAAGCCAAACATTAAAATCGTAATGAAAAAAAAGTATCACTGTTTCCACTGTTGCTGCTCTGGGCCTTCTGTCCCCTAAAAAACTGGTCTTGGAGTCAATACCTGTGTGTGTGCACCACTTGGATGGGGTAAATGGATGGAGAGTCACAGAGGTCCAAGTTTAGATCAAAAATCATACTTCGGCCACCACCGTCACTTCACTTCAATACCAGCAGCACCATAACATAACGGGTTTTTGTACAGGCTAAAATAAACTGGAAGACAAAAATGGACACCGGAAGCTTCGCACATTCACCACAAAACGGCCCGCCTCCACCCCGGCGTACATGGCTTACGTTTAAAATCACATTTCACCTTTAAATTACAGGTGGATTAGGAGGGAGTAAACGTCACTGATGAAAGAATGATAAGGAACAGCCTCTTTAAAGTCTGCCTGGTCATCATGCAGGGGCTTTCGAACTTTTCCGAAGTAGTACCGCGGACAGTCCATACGGGATTTTCAGATTCAGGTAACTCTCAATTAAAGACATCAAGGAATTCTGGCCGCTGTAAGATCATTCAAACAAGTTCACAACTAAGCGCCTTACTAATGTTCGTGTGTTGGCCTGAGCAGAGAAGCTGTGTGTGTTGTGGTTTATTCCACGGAGAGGGCGTAGCGTTCATTGTCTAGGTATCTCCCACTAAGATGGTATGACAAAGCAATTCATCATCTCACTTGTCTAGGCGCAGGTTGTGTAGAATGTAGGCCACACAGGGGGTGTGTGTGTGACTTCCAACAAGAGTGTGAAGAATAGGAACACAGAGGATATATGGGGGGGAAAAATAAGAACGGAAAACCTTGGATTTTAATGTCAATACTTAGGACTTTCTTCGAGGCCAGGTCGATTAGCTGCACAAACAGCCCCGGCAGTAAAATATCATTTTAAGCGGAGAATGAGTCTCATATATGCAGTGGCCGCTCATTTGTCATCATTCTACTCACCTTCATGGATGTTCCAAACATCTGTGGTTTCTTTCTTTTTTTTTTTTTTTTTTACACAGAAGATGATATTGTATGAAGAATGTGTAGTAACTCTATAGTTGCTGGTAAGGCTATTGACCTCAATAGCGTTTTTATCCCATACTAAGTCAGTGGCTAACAGAAATACCAAGAATACCAACATTCTTCAAAATATCATTCTTTTGTGTTCAGCAGAAAGAAACTCGTACAGGTTTGGAAAAACTTTGGGGAGTGAGTAAAATGATGGGACAGAATTTCATTTTAGGGTTGAAACTATCCCTTTAATGGTCCTAGTAACAGGTATCCTCGTAATTCAGCGGTATAGCACACGAGATCTCTATTCGTTGTTTTTGTCATGTCAGGTTGATAGTGGCGGCTCACCAATTCTCACGTGAGCTGAATAAACTTTTTATGAAGTCTTGACACTCATAAATGAAAGCTATATAGTTAGTTTATTATTTTGGTTGTTGATGTTGTTGTGTTTTTTCCAGTTAATATTCAACAGATTGCTCACAGTCGGTCCTTTTAGATCTTGGAAATGTCTCATAATGTGACCCTTGAGAAAGGAATTTATAGCTATAAAGTCTTCCATTTTTTAAATATTCCTCTGGGTGTGCATCGAATTTGTGATTGACTAATCAGTCATGTGCATGAATCAATGCACATAATTAAAATTTCAGTGCAGAAATATGCTTCGTTTTAAGTAACTGTGTTTCTCTGGTTTATTCCCTTATGTAAAATAAAATAAAAAATGAATAGTCTAGTTAATGTACTAGATATTTGTATTGTATATGCATTTATTAAATATTGAACACTAGTCTTTTTATGATACTGCAGCAGCTTCAGCCATTTAATAGAAATATGACATGAGAGGCTGTACATTACAGTCATGTAACAAGAGTCAAAGGGGTTAGTTTTTTAAGCTTCACTTTGTAATCATAACGCACTACCTCTCATTATTGCTTTTTATGTCTCAATGTCTCTTTAAAACATATGGGGGGTGGGGGGTGATGACCGCTTTCCAACATCTTTTGTCAAGCTGTGATTCTCACTCCATGTGTTATAATTAAACCTGTCGGGGATTGGTCCAGTAAATGCTAGATACTCGCTCTAATCACATTTTGTCTGTCTAGAGGTCATATTGAAAGATGGTGAGCTTAATTTTTGATCTATTATTTGAAACTTTACATGAGTCATGAGGTCAGATTTTACTGATCAGCAACGCATTGTTTTCTATAGCAGTTAGCCGATTATATTCAACAAGCAGTTAGGCTGCAGAGGAAACTGAAATTGCTTCTTAATGTCCACTGTAATGCTAGTCAGAGATCCGATTGAGAGGGTGTTCATGTAGCTGCAAAATGTCATGTGGACCAAATCTGCTAAAACTAAAATGCTGTAGTCATAAGCACCACCACAGAGCAGATTAGAGAAGAAAAGGAAAAGAAGAGAGAAGAGCAGTTTTCTGGCTATAGCTCAAATCTCTCAAGCATGATGACTCAGAGAAAACATTTCTATCCCAGAAACCCATCACCTCAGACCTTTCCCCTTTTCTCACCTTGAGTTTTGAGTAGCAAGAAGGTACATGGTGGAATGTGGTCCAAAACTGCGAGTATTTAATTTACTTTTTTTCCCTTGTCGAGATCTTCTCTTGGGAACTCTTTTCTTTGAGAGGTTTTCTGTAGCCTTTGGGCTGTCTGTCCCTGGGCTCCAAGTTAGTTGCCCCTTTAATGGTCCAGCAAGGGCACTACAGAGGAGACCCTCATAAGGTTCTCCAGCCGAGCAGGAGAAATGAAAAGCATGAAGTGTGTGCTCTCTCTCTGGACTGGACTGTCATACGTTTTTGTTTTGCTTTTTTCCTTATTATATGGTCGTTCCTACTCGGTCTCTTCCATTTCCAGTTCCTTTTGTTCAGTTTAATGGGTTGTTTTCTTGTTTATGCAGTTGCTTTTTGATCTTTATACCTTTTAGAGTGACACGAACAAAATTAAAACAACATCACAGAATTGATTTAAATCCTTCGGTTTAATACTTTCATTGTTACACGGGGGAAGTAAAAAATAGAAAAGTAGGTGTTATACTTTTACTTGGATTATTTTAAATGTACTGCATAGCAAGATTGCTAGATGGTCCTTGTGGCTTTTGTGCAGCAGACTATGCAGCATCTCCATGGACATGATTTGCAATTGCCCTTAGCCACTTAGGGATTATGGTTTTATGGCATGGTTTCAAAATAGATTAGTCAATTTTAAAGTGTGCAAATGTGTGTGGTCGAAGGGGTGATAGGGTGTCCTTTGTAGGCGCGACCTGTATTTAAAGCGACCAATCCAAAACCCAAGAGTGAAAACGTGCCAGAGGGGACTGTAAAGGTTTTTTCGTTGAACGGGGGCTTTGTAAGCGTTCTTAATTTGGGAATCTAACTTCATACTCTTTCCAACAGTGTTTTTTAAAACAGGTGCTTAAAAGGTGTGCACAGAGCTTTATAATCTTGCTCCACAGAGAAAATTAGGCCTTTAAAATGCTAATTGGTGGCACTCAACTTCGTTCAACTGGTGGAACCTGGATTGTAAACTGTCATATTGTCTATGTAAACTTGGAGCTGCTGGAAAAACCGTTCAATGAAAATAATGATGTGTGTGGTGGGGGTGGGGGTGGTGTGGGGGGGGACTGTGTTTCAGGGTGTTGCTCCGCTTGCTTTCACAAAGGCGAGCATTCCACTGGGGGGGAAACCATCGCTATAAAGCCAATGCCTGACTTCTGCAACTTACCAGGAGCTTTCACCTGCAAACTCTTGGAAGATTATAATGGCGTATCTGTGTTTTGCATTCCCAGCAGGCACCCTTAAAGATTAGAGGCGATGCTGTCAGGATAAACAGCTAAAACCTGTTGGAGCGTATGTTTTGGGCCACCAGCAGCTAATTGTGGATGCAGCACATGGTGTTAACATCCATAAGGCATGAACTTCGGGGAATGCCAGATTATAGTAATTTAGGTCTTCAGGAAGAGCTAAAGGGTTAGACAAATTAGTGAAGAGCTGTCATGTGAATTTTTAAGAATAATTGATTCGGGACAAACCTACCAAATGGCTGAAAGGAAGGTCAGGGAAGCAAAGTTAGGTTTTAAATGAAGAACTGACATTGTTGCCCACATGATTGATTGTTCATAAAACAATTTCACACTGGAATGTCTAATATGGTAACGGGGCATTGAAACCTATTTTTGTTTTCATGCTCTAATTAGTTCACTTATATTTCTTGTCAATTCTTAGACGTATGCTTCTTGCCTTAAAAAGGCTGGAGCAAACAATCTCCAGTGGTGTGCTACTGACATCTAGTGGTACAATACTGAAAAATATCATGGAGTAAGTAAATCAGAATCTGACTAAAGATAAAACTCAAAGCAATTTTTCTTTTTTTTCACAAAACAGAGTGTAACTAAATTTAATAAATAAACCAACAAGTTCAAAACCACTGCCTAAACTACCATGCAAAAACAAAGCAGCAATGTAATACTGGTATGGTGAACACTAACTGATAACTAACTGATTTTTTTTTACTGCCTTTAAAGATGGACCACAGTACGTGAATGTGAAAAACAGGAACACACCTGGGCTGTTCAGCCAGGACAGGGCATTAGATGAGAAATCATGTGGGACTTACACGAGAGCACTCTTATACAGTGCTACTATTGTGAGCTAAATGCCTAACATCAACTTAAGTTACTGGAGAAAACACTTTCACTGGTTTGAAAATCACTTACATGGTTCTTGTGGTGTGTTGGTGTGGATGTTAAAACCTCCGGCAAAGTAGTAGGCTTTTTCTTTTAAAAAAACCTCAGAACACAAAATGATCGCTGTTGCTACCTTAATAGTAATTGATTTTGACACCTTGATTTGAGTAAAACCTTTTCCAAGAAACTCTTTCACAGTTATTATCATGCTAGCATGTCAAACAGGTGTTCTGAATTACATTTCTGTCAGATTTGAAAACACTGCCCCCTGTGTGCAGTAAACTCCCTGGAGTGACCCACAGCCCATGTGATTCGAATTTTACAGGCAATGACAACAGTCTCTGTAAAATTTTCTGAGCTAAATTTAGCACTGGGTCAAACAGAACAAGGTTGCTTAGATATTGCATACAAATTATATAACATACAAAGAAATGTACAAGTCATAGAGAACATGAAATGTTGAGCAAACAATATCAGGGGCGAGAGGTGAATGAACCAAAGACAGACAGAGGTTTGGGTCTTCTCCGAGAAGGTAGATCAGCAATTCACCATTCTCGCTTCCTGTTGACCTGCACAAGATCACCCAGATATTTTTAGGCCAGAAGGTTGAAAAGAAAAAAAAACAACACCAAAATCCCTATACGTGTGTTGGTGCGTGCACTTATTTATATATCTTCAAACGTCCTCCTTCTTTGGGGCATGACAGGTGGCCCCCCCAGCTTCCCACCTGTCCATCCTTTTCCACAGCCACATGGTGGCGGACAAATCCAGAAAGGGAACAGTCATTCAAGAAATGGCATGCTGAAGTGCCTCGGGGCCACGGAAGATCTCTGGATACCGGATTCAGACGCAGCTGCCCCCCGGCTGCTATTTTAACTCCGCTTAAAGCACCATAGGGCAGCCAGCATCTACGCCATGGGACTACCGATAACACCAGTCTGTCTCTGCACGCCATGAAGTCTACCACAGGGGAGCACGAGCATGCCGCACACACGATACCCCCAGAGCTTGCCCTCCGACCCTGATGAGCCTTCGACAGTGGCAGCGAAAGCTCAGAAAAAATCCACCGGAGCTGGGAGCCCCATGCAGGGCCACAGGGAGGCGGGGAGACGCAGAGGGGGTCCGTAGACTTGCAGGGGTGAGCAAACAACGTCAGGCAGCTAACGCTCGGGAGCGAGACCCGCACACACAGCGTCAACACTGCCTTCACGGCTCTGCGTACCCTTATCCCCACGGAGCCGGCCGACAGGAAGTTGTCAAAAATGCGAGACCCCTGCGATTGGCATCAAGCTACATTTCACACTTGGCCAATGTCACTTCTGCTAGGGGAGGACGTTGCAGGATGGTCAACCGCGGGGTCTGAAAAATATCACAGCATCTTACAAAGCACCACCAAACTCAAAACTCCACCAATCCGACCCATCTGTACCTTTCTGCTTGAGTAACCCAAGGAAAATTCGTTGTGAGATGTCCTTGAAGGTGGGTGAACTAATCAACTGCCACCTGTGATTCTGGTTGTAAGGTTGGATTTCCAGAAATTGTGTCATATTTGGTCATGTATTTGCATGCCAAAAATTTATATTACTTGCCAGAAGTACCATGCAGCTACCTGAATTGTTCTCTTAAAGTGTTCAGCTGCACCAATGCATTGTATGTATTTTTGCATAGAACTTGTAAAACTGATTTGTTGTGCGGGGTGTGAATTCTAACACCTTTCAATTATCATGTCCCTTCTGCAGCTTAGAGACGGGGAAAAGCACACAACTGCGTGACAGGCAGAAGTTCTCCAATTACCATGACCGCTGCTACAACATACGTAGGGCTCATTCAACTTCTGAATGTTTACATGTAAAGACGATAATTGCCTTGCACAGAGACTAAAACATTTCTTTTTCAAATCTCTGAGGACAGACAAAACAGGCAACATAGAGAAAGAGACGAATCTGCACTTTTTCTGCATGTGTGTCCACCTTATAACGTGTTTGGTTAATGTAAAGCCGAAGAATATGTGTAAAGTTGCAACTGGTGGTAGGCTATTTCAGTATCAGATATATCTAAGCTACACCATCAGCTCACCATAAAAAAACAGTCTTGTGTCTGCCTCTTGCACGTCACATGATGGTAACTGAAACCTTGCGGTTTGCAGTGGTCGCTGTCAGTACAACGGTGGGCAAAAACCTATCATCACCCTCCCTCTTTCGTTTCCACATCTAAGCCAGGACCACGAGTCCCAACATGGCTCTCAGGAGAACGGTAAACAAGATTCGTAACCTGTCAGCATGATCATTTGGTGTTTGGGCAAAAGCATGCTAAATATTTATTAGAAAGTTTTAAGTGGCACATGTACTGAATGTTTTAGGTGGAAGTATTTCATAATGAAGGCATAAACTTTCAGTGTTTGGTCAAGGTACATGATCCCTAACACGAGCCCTGGGTTATGACCCTGACCTCAATTATTAAGGTATCCTTGTCTCGACAATGCAGAACCCTAGTAATCTTTTTAGTCTTTCTTTGAGTCGCCAGGCTTTGGTGACTGAGATAATGTTGTGTAGACTGTTTAGTAGTGATCACCAGTGAGCAGGCTCAGCCTGCTAAGAAGGTACATCGACTGAGGGCCACACCCATAACTAAACAAATGGCATGCTTTGTGCTCTCTAAATCATAAAATGCCACAACTTTCAGTTTTATATATTTCTCTGAAATTGCATTAAGGAAGGCCATTTAAGCATAAGTTCAACTCATGCAGCGCCTATGACAAGGGCAAGACAGAAGCTTGCTGCATTGCATGCATTTCAAGACTTGTTGTCGTCGATGTTAGAGTGCAGACTTAATGCGTTAATTATGCAATCATATTCAACTCTACAGCATGGCAATTTTATCTCCTATATCATATTGACATACTATATATACTATATAGATTCGCAATATGACGGGGTTTTTTTCGTTCGTTTTTTTGTCCACTTGATTTGCACCAAATGAAATATGTAACGAGACCGTGGCCTTCTGAAAAATAGGTAGCTGGAAGTTTCATCTGGGAATTTCATCACTGCCTTATTGCTAATTGCGGCTCTCTTGCATTTTAAAGTGCGCATGACTTAATAAGGCCAATTTGATTTCAGAAAGTGTTTCCAGAATGTGTCCCAAAAGTTGGCACGTTTTAAGTTGACAAAGGTCTGGGGAAAGATCAGCGAGCTTCTGTCTTGTAGCGTGCGCTAAGCTTAAGTACACCACTGAAACATCAACTGCTGAACCTTTATGTTGTTTACATTAATAGGACAATTTTGAGCCTAACTTTATTGTGATTACAATTTATTTTTTCAGATACTTGCATCGTCTTTGACGTCAGTTTGTTTGAAGTAGCAAGGCAGGATACTGGAATATTTCTGTGAAAGCTATAACAAGATGAATCAACCAGTCATTTCTATCCAAAATGTTTACTTGCGCGTTCTTGCACAACATCAAAATTTCAGCTTGTAGGTTTGTCTGAATCTGCAGACTATGCAGAATGATTGTTCCTTGTAATAAAAACACTTTTTCAATATGGACGTTATATATATTTAAAAAAAAAAAAAAGTGCAATGGAACTACCACATAATGTACTGGAAACTATAGTATTCTGGAAAGGCTTTTTTGTAAATATTTGCATTTTTTTTAACCTTTAAATTTAAAGGTCAAAATGCATTATACCCAACAATATGGGCCTACCTTCAAATCTCCAATCTTAAAAACTAGGCCTGTTGTCTAATACTTCTAATATTAATACTTCTAATACTTGAATTGTCCGCTCTTCTGAAAGTGGCCCTTTGCACATGCCAAGCATCAAATGAGCTGCTATTTAATGAGTAAGTATTTTTGTACAAGAAAAACATCTGTACTCGCGACTTTTTCAAACCATAAAATTATTTTGAAAACTGTTCTGGAATGAGCTCCATCTTTGGTTTTGAGGAGGTGCCCCCTAGAGGAAGACACATACTGCATGCAATTTCAAAATGGTGGACTGAAATCTGATTTTGCAATTACTTCAAAAACCAGCATGTTAAACAGAAAGCAAAGGCAAGAAGCACAATGCATATACTTCTAGGTCTTTATTTCTTAAAAAAAGTCAATTAAGATTAAAGAAATCGGTTGACATAAGATGAAGACATAGAAGAGGTTGGGAGTCATTTAAGGGTCTTTACAGGGTGATCTGCAATTTGTTTTCAGCACTGTACAGTTTCATAGGCAGGGAACAGAACGCTGATGATATTATGGGAGAGGACTTAAGCCTTTGGCAATAACATCACGATGAGACAAGGGTTGACTGTTTTTTTTTTCCCTTTGTGGACACTGATCATGACATGGGCATGAAGGCATCGATAACCATATAGAAAAGGGCGTCTTAAAGGCAAACAAGGCAGCCTGATCTAATTCAATGGAACTGTCAATTCATAAAGGAATCACTATAACAATAATTTAAGATGTCCAAACTGTATCAACACTTAAAAGTTCCTTGAGTGAGTAAATAATTACAAAGGTTGACCACTTTTTAATGTGCTATATTAAGTGTAAACCTTAATATTAGAAAAATCTGTTAAAATTAATCATTTTGTCATAAAGCCCTTAAATGACATCTAAATGTTATGGTTTGAAAAACAGGGAGGTAGAATAAAAAAAAAAAAAAAAAAAAAAAAAAAAAAAAGCCAAAAGAAATAATTACAAAAAAAAAAAAAAATAGAAAGACAAGCACTTCTGTAACAAAACATTCTGCTGACATGGTGTTTTAGTCTCCCTCCTCTTCCTCAGATTCGGACTCTGAAAGAAACAACAAATAATACTATCATTAGAGGAACTATGTTTTAATCTGAACGTTTCAGAGAAGTTCAAAAAAAAAAAAACCTGCTTACCCTCTTCAGCGTTCTTCAGCCACTCTACAAAACTCTTCTTCATCTGCTCGAGGAAGACGCTCTGTTCCTTTGGCCACATGGGATTCTGTGTACCACTTCAAAATAACCTCCTCGCTCAAAACATCAGCTAGATGAAGAGAAAAAAAAAATAGATGAAGAAAAAACCAAGACATCTTCAAAACACTTTAACCAGCCATAAACCTCTGCATAGCGCTGCACAGGCTTGGTAACATTTTTGTACAAAAACTACCACAGTGTGCCAAGCATTGGGCTTCAGGGCATAGTCTTGAAAAGATCAGCTATCAAAGACACACCTTTGTAAAGAAGCACCACGATCTTCTGGAAGGCCTTCATGAAGTGGATATTGTCGTAGCAGTACTCCTGGATCTTCAGCAGGAGGGTGAGCTCAGACAGGCCTGGGAGGTGAAGGCCTTCAGCAGTGGGGCTGTATTGCTGCAAAGAGTTAGCAGAACAGATTACTACCGCCTAATTTGATTAAAGGAAAGCACTATGGATCATTAAACCTTCCAGAAGCATCAGATACCTTCAAGAGTTTGATGGCTTGCTCCGTGACGAGCTCCTCCTTTTATTCCACTCGACAGAGCTCATGACACTGGTCCACACGATGCCGATCATTGTCTGCTCGGAGATGCTCGTTTTCTTCATCTCTTCACGACGTAGGCACGTAGGGCAATGATCTGGGGGAGCAAGCAAGGAAAAAATGTATCAAATACAGGCACAGTAAACCTTCAAAGCCAAAATATGGGATAACGATTCAATTTTAATAAAAATCAGAAAAATGTACTTAAAAAAAAAAAAGACAAACTTAAAACAGGCAGAGACAGACAAGGCAGAAACTCACGTCTTTGAGGGGCTCGCCGCGCGCGACATCTGCTCTTGCAGTTTTTCTGAAGCTCTTTGCGTGCGCCAATGGACTGCTGGTTGCGAGCGAAGTCCGAGAGCTCCTTCAGCCCAGCGTCGGTGAAATATTTTGAAAAGTGTTCACAGCTACGCTTGTTGGCAGGGAAACCGCTCCTGTTTTGCACAAAAGAGGTTACATCAACAAGAAAAAAAAAAAAAAAGGCATGAGGTTGATGTGGCATAAGAAAAGTTCAACATCTTTTGAGGCTGCAAACAAAATTGTAAAATTTCAGATTTTTGTTCAATTCAGTTTACTCAAGTAACGTGATGCTTTTGTCATTCTGTCACTGATGTGAAGTTGTTATTCTTATATGGCTGTTAATTTATTTTTAAATTTCAGGTTTGTTTTAATATTTCAACTTAAGTTAATTTATTTTAATTAATTTTTTCTTATTAATATGCCGAATAATGTTATTAAACGGTTTACAGATTTACCAAAACATTCAAAGATCCTGTTTAATTTTAATTTCTGATAAACTTTTATAGTTTTAATTACATATAACCAAAGTATTATTCACACACTGCCCCTTTACCATTTTATTCATTAGATTTTTACATAACTTTTATATTACTCTATTAAGGTATATTTTGGATATGCTTTTGGGATTTTGTTGTGTTGCATTCCAAGTTGACGGCTGCAGTACAATATTTACCATCAGCCTGTTGTCCATGCCAACTTTACGCAGGCTAGCAGAAACTGAGTTGATGTCTTTTTCGTTGATCCAAGATTTGAACAGTTTCACAGCGAAGGCGGCAGACACACCTGCAATAAAACCCAGATGGACAACTTGGTTACAAACTCTTCACTCAAAGCACCACTGCTAGTCCTAGAGCCATTAAACAGGTCTGTCATTACCTTCCTTGACCAAGTTCTCATTAAAGAGGCTGTTCAGGATGGAGGCTGATATATTGCCATTTGCCAACAGGGATTCCGGTAGGTAAGCATGGCCAATTTATTACTATCTCTGACTCTGTGCAACCCTTTTAAAAACAGCAGCAGCTGTGAAAAAAAAAAAAAAAAAAAAAACGAGACTTTCCAGATGCACAACGACACACTTGCGTTTGACTAAACAACTATGGTGTTATCCTTAGTTCACCTTTTTAATCTCCTCTTCAAACCCTTTCTCCAGGGTACTTTGTAACGCCTGATCAGCTTGTTAAAAACCTACAACACAAGGTGAACACGTTAAGACATGTGGGAAAAAGGGGAAGCCGGTTAAAAAAACAAATTACACCCGCCGCAGCGATATTAATTCAGATGAAGCTCCAAAACGAGAATTTTCCAGCCAGCCAGCACATAACTAAATACCTGAGCGTAAGCCTGCATGGTCTCCCAGGTCTTCACTTGCCGTGAAGAGGGCAGTACTCAGTACGGGTCATGTCATCAGATAGAGTCCCTCCTGGGGCTGCGGGAGAACAAAAATAAATAATTTTAAATAAATGACATTTTTGGATTTATATTTATATAAAAATACTAGTTCAGTCTATTTAAGTTTATTGCCACATCAGCTTCACAGGCAATATCATGGCAAAGATTAGTTATTTTAAAGGGATACATCACCCCAAAATGAAAATTGTCATTAATCACTTACCCCCATGTCGTTCCAAACCCGTAAAAGCTTTGTTCGTCTTCGGAAACACAATTTGAGATATTTTGGATGAAATCCAGGAGGCCTGTGGCTGTCCCATAGACTGCCAAGTAAATAAGTGTCAAGGTCCAGAAAAAGGTATGAAAGTCATCGTCAGAATACTCCATCTGGGTTACATGAAGCGACGGGAACACTTTTTGTAAGTGAAGAAAAACAAAATATCGACTTTATTCAAACAATTCCTTTGTCAACAGTCTCCTCTGTCTCTCCATATCACCTTATGCTCTTCTGTACCATTCATATAATACACACAGAAACAGCACATCCTTGTGGCGTGGATGATACAGAAGAGCATACAGTGATATGGAGAACACAGAGGAGATTGATGACAAAGGAACGGTGGTTGAATAGTACGTTTGCTTTTCTTCATACAAAAAGTGTTCCCGTCACTTCATATTAACCCAGATTGCACGTCTGATGGCAGATGGAGTATTCTGACCTGATGGACTTTCATACCTTTTTTGGACCTTGACACTGATATTTACTTGGCAGTCTATGGGACAGTCACAAGGCTCCTGGTTTTCATCCAAAATATCTTAAATTGTGTTCCAAAGATGAACGAAGCTTTTACGGGTTTTGCAATGACATGGGAGTAAGTGATTAATGACAATTTTCATTTTGGGGTGGGTATCAGTTAAGTATAGTTAGAACAATACAACAAGACAATAAACAATTCAACAGACAATTATAAAACAAAGCATGTGCACATACATTTCTATAAAAAGATGTTTTACATTTACTATTGAAAGAAATTGCCACAAAAAGTGTTTATGGGTCCACCTTATAAAACAAGTGCTTAAGAGTTTGTCCTGATAAGAACCTGTCTCATGACATTAAATATTGGATGGAACAAAAGCACATGTTTAACAGTCAAGTGAGACAAGCTATTATTATATAAAAATACTAGTCAAATAAAAAACTTTAGCAAAAAAAAAAGTAAACTTTAAAATAAATAAGTAGGAAAATCTTTAGCAAAAAATTAGATGTAGATTATATATAAAGATTATTAGTAAAAGTAAATTAATAAGTATAAATGTAGCGATTAAAAAAATATTCAGTATAGTATACTTTTCTAAATGTACTAGTCAAAATACTTACAAAAGGAAATAGTTCTATAATTTGTAGATATAATTGATTTGTACAAATACATTCATGACACAATTATTTAGATGTACACTATGTATAAATATTGGGAAAAACACCTGTAGATACTGCCAAATTAGTTGAAAACACTAAGAAAAAAATGGTATTTTTAGATGTAGACTACTAAAATAGTAGTAGTAATATTACTTTACATTTTTTAGATATGCTAAATTATTTGTATAAATTAGTGAAAAATTTGTAGTAAAATTAACATAAAAATAAATTGTAGCTACGTATTTACATCCACTAAAAATTGATTTTAGATATAGCTATTTCTAAACATTTAGCAAAATAAAATGAATTTAAATACATACACCTTTATATAAATTAGCAAAAAATTAAAAAATTGTAAAAAAAAAAAAAAAAAAAAAAAAAGGACTGCAAAGAGTATTTAAGACCAGCCCATCGACCGAAACCGCACACGGTTGCTTACCCAGCATTCCTCCAGCCACCAGGATGTCGAAGAGTTGTCTCAGCATACCGGCGGTAGTCAAGCTTGGCGCCAGAGGCATCGAGGAACTTTGCCACCGCTTCCAAATCTGGGGCCAGTTTGGTTCAAGCCTTGAACAATCCTTCTTGAAAACTGAGTGAGGGTCAATCCTCTCCTTTTCATATGCGAGGAAACAAGGGAACGTTTCAAATGGGATTTGGCACCGGTTTTTTAAAAACACTGTTATTAAACTGTTCCTTAGACTACTAGGCCTCTTTTCCGAGTTTTTAAAACGCTGGCCGGTAAGCGTGGCTTTTGCCTGCTTGTGATTATTCATAAAAAGACACCTAAAAGCCACAAAATTAAAATATTAGTGTACATATTTGTGTTCAGATTAATATTAATAGAGGACAATCAAAGGGAAAACGGCGATAGATGCGGAATGATAAATCCCAACCCAACAAACCCATCAGGAATGATTCTAATAGAAAAAGGTGCAAAAACAACACCCGTTTAAACGTTATAGAACGATTTAAAACTTTATTAAATTGGTTTAATTAACAGATCCCAGTTAACCCTGCATTGATCCATCGTGCAACCACGAGTCACGTTGCCGTGTGGGCCTGATCAAACTGCATAAAACTATGTCATTACTACAAATCCATCCATTATGGCATGCAGATATATTATTGCATAACAGTCTTTCTTTTAAGAATGGATGTTTTATAGGTTCTGAAACTGCAGCTCACTCGCCGGTGTCGCCGCTAAGGAAGCGGGTAACCGGTGCTAATATGAGGGCCTAACCGGATCCCGAGTCCTATTTTAAATGCCACATATATATCGCTATATATAGTTATTTAAAAATCAAAAGAAATAATAATTAACAGACATCAAATAAAAAACAGAAAGGACCAAACATTATATATATTTTTTACGTTACTTAATTGCCATGATGTCGCGAGCTCCGCCATCATGATTTAAACAGCTAATCACAAACGTGAGCCATCCTTTCAAAACACGGGTTTGCAAAAACTCAAAACCAAGCTGTATACGCTTTCATTATAGATATATAAAACATATGGGATGGTGACGTTACCGAAATGAATGCAGATAAAAAAAACGGCTTTTTGAACCCAAGAACAAAAGCAAGACAAACGGCAGGTTCCGAAACCGACACACAAAAGCCCCCTCACAGATGGCAAGAGATCGAAGCTGCGATTGCGCGGATGGACAACTGAAAAAGACAATGGATCGGTCCCATTACAGGGAGGAGCGGAGGTTAGAGGGGTGCTGTGGTTGATATGGTCCACGGCAGATAAATATAAACTTTAAATGTATTAACTTTTGCAACTTTGTACAGTAAAATGTCACAAAATGTTCGCAGAGTCAAACATTTGCTTGTGTTACTCTGCTTACTTGGAAGTTTATAAAAACAATCACACCCTCTGTGTTTAACAGTGATCAAAATCCGATGCTGATCATACCATTGTGATGAGGGGTGTGATTTTCTTATTTCTAGTGCTAAGGTCGAACCATTATAAAAGAGCATTTAGTTCAAAGGGGTCAACACGAAAACATTTTCGTGTTTGCAAAATAATATATCGATAGTTTGGTTTGTATTATTTTTTTTTTTTTTTTGTCAAATATGATTTTTATACTTTAATTCAGGCATGATTTTACACTGACATAAATCAATATTTCATGTCCATATATTTATTTGGTGACTAGTCATGTATACGTGGTCATGTATTATTGCAAAATAAACACTCCTTACCTTATTAATAAACAACTGCAAAACATATAAATTGTTCTGTACTTTGATTGACTCTTTGATTTTTGCCCCCCACCATCACATTTTCATAACTTGAACACCACCAGACAGAAACGTAAGACCATCATCAATACTCATCTACCAGACAACATGAATCCATATTTTAATTATTTCTCATCTTCAGCTCCATACAGCTTGTTGACCTCTTAGAATGTCAATGTGGGACATTCCCTGGCTCTGTCCGATTTCCACCGTCTTATCAGGAATGTTAGGTGATGGTTTGCAGGCCATGCGGATGGAGGAAGGTTTTTTTTTCCATAGTTCATGACGGAGGCCTTAGTAATATGGAGTGTTTTGGTTGTTGGGTGTTTTGTTTCTTGAAGTTGTGGCATCGGCCAATATCAGGAGAGACATTCTCCCAGATTTGATCCTGACGTGGACTGGTCACCGATCGCTCCTGGTAGTGCGCGTGGTAGAAAGCCCCCAGAGCATGAAGGGAGCTTCATGCTGAAACAAGGCCGTGATACACAACAGTCATTCCTTCTGAGGGAGACCACCTGTTTGCCACCAAGTCTACCCATAAGAACAGAAGCAACCTGAGAGGAGAGACGAAATAATGGGGTTAAATATAATCAATGTTTTGGACTAAGGTCAGTTTAAATTTTTTTAGTTTTGTATGATAGTTTCTCACCCATCTTTGCTCTCGATACTGAGGTAGGCCAGTCCTGAGTGGAATCTGGCAACAAAGACCGGGGATTGCCGGTTTTGGAGTGAAAGGTGGACATGGGCGTTGTTGCAATGCACGAGGGGATTTTCTCATAAGAGCAAAACAACAAACAAAAGACACACAAGTTTAAAATGCGATCTACATGAACGATAGGATATGTTCGTTATTAAATGTAGATTCACCTCCAGTATCCCTGTTCACTATGTAAGGGTACGCTCCACTATTTTGTTTGAGTTTTTCTTCCAGAAACAGTTTGTTGTTAAAACAGGAGTGAGAGCATTTCGGTTTTGGGAACACCAAGATCTCCTTCAATCAAGACTTCCGAATATCCATGTTTTTAAGAGGATGAGGTGAATATATTATACTTCTAGACTATTTTTTCCCAACTATTTTTGTGAAACCCATTGCTGGCTTTACTATAAATCTACAGGTGTCCCTGACTCATTGTTGGTCCTCCAATCCTTGTAGTGATGCGCACTCGTGCCCGCTCTGACACAAACACTCCTTCAAACCCTTCTCATCTGCAAAAAAACAGAGATGTTAAAAAGACTCATTTGAGGAAACGTTTGATCATTTTAAGGGAGACACTAGACCGGAAGTTACCATGAGAGGAGACGCCTGTGGAGACGCCAAACAGCACAGTAACAGAATGGAGAGGGAGTGCTCTTGTGTCACATGTGTCTCATTTTGAAGAGATGTTCATGATGCTCCTGTGCTAAGCTTTGGTGGCTTTGTGCAGGTCAGTCCTGGGACCTGTAATATTCACATGAGCAGGATGGTCTACTGGGGGATTATGTGTAGGGGCTTTAGTGTCCCGGATACTAATGTGTGGTAACTACAGGAGAAAACTCTGACCTCCACCTGTGTAGTTTCCAAATCCTTTACAGAAACAAATACTACACTATGTTCAAGTAATGTATTTATTGTTACAACATAAAGTGTCATGCTGTAAGTGTTTTGGTTTTAGTGCGTGCAAGCTACGGGGTCGGCCCCAGAACTTTAAACATTGAAACAACCAACTGCTTCCATTTCAGTGGAACTGCATATTTTGTTCTCAATTCCATTGATTTCTACTCAGTTGCTGTGATATAATAATAAGTTTATCAATATTTTATGTAGAAAGTTCCCGTTTCCAGTGCTCCAGTATGCTTTATAATATGCTTTATAATAAATGGACGAAATGTTATTCTGTTTACTTTAAATGTTTAACGCATTGATTTACTTCCGGGCCCCTGCACTTAAAATCCATGTTATTTTTATGAATCAGTAACAAATGTAAGAACCATTTGTGACCCTGTACCACAAAAACCATATAAGGGTCAAAAAGTTTCACGAAAAGGAATTATATCCACATTTAAAAAGCTGAAAAAATAAGCTTTCACCCATTGATGAATGGTTTGTTAGGAGAGGACAATATTTGGCCGGGAATACAAAACTATATTGAATATCTGGAAATCTGTTGGCACAAAAAAAATCGAAATACTGAGAAAATCGCCTTAACAATTGTCCAAATTAATAGTTGTTAAGCAATGCAATATACTAATCAAAATTTGGTTTTTGATATATATTTACATAGGAAATTTTACAAAATATCTTCAGGGAACATTAGCTTTTACTTAAGATCCCAATGGGTTTTTGGCATCAAAATTATAAATAATTAAGAAATAATAAATACGTTTGACCCAGACAAGTGTTGTTTTTGGCTAACTGCCTAAAATATAAACCCAGCGACTTAGCTGTTTTTGGTGGTCCAGGTCACATTTTGTGATTCTGTATGTTTTTTGGACTACCAAGCTAGGTCTAGTTTACTCCCTGTATTTACACAAATTAGTCTAGACACTAAACCCACCCATATCCGCCCAGTCGACCAGACGCAATACGCAAGAACCAGTGCGGTGTGTGAGCAGTTCTTCCCTTTCTCCCTATATGCTGTAAAGTGCACTAACTTTGCTGCACTTCAAACAAAACCAAACTGATTTCTCATGAACACGCTGATACAAACTGAACTGTTTAGTGAATACAAACTTCATTAATGTGGCTGTTTTTTTTCACCACTTTTCAGATTCAGAAGACTTGAATAAAAAGCTACACAAATCACAAATCAACCACTGTTATTGTGCATTTTTGGAGCTTTAACCAGTCAGTATCACATCCCTTGATTCTTGTGTTTTCACTGATGAATGTTCATTACGTTTTGGGAGAGCCCAGCAGGTAAGGAAATTATGGTATTTGTATTTTTGGGTCAAAGCTATTACCGTTTATATAAACTGATAAACATATCAGTAGTATCACTTACAATTCATGGTTAAATTTGGGATTTTTAAGAGGCTTATTTTGTATACTTACATTTGTGGTTCTGATATTTTCACATCACATATCAGATGATAACAGCAGAATGTCAATGCTACCAAAAGTAAAATTCATAGATTTTCATTATTCATCTAAACAAAATAATTTTTTTTGAATGGAAAAATAAACAGATAAATGTATGCTTTTGTTTCAGATTTAATTTGTGTCAGCTGAAGTAAATAATTTAAATGTTTTTTTTTTTTTTCTCTACTTTTTTCTTCATTATTTATCATTAATTCACTCTCTCTAGCATCTTTAGCAGTGAAGCACCTTACTGTTGTCATGATGGGTTGGCATTGAACTCAACTTTGAACAGTTTCTGCACTGAGACCCTTTACTACAGTGCAGTTAAACCAAAAAACTTTGTAGCTCATTTTTTGAGGCATCCCAAACAACTGATTTATGACCATTTCTTGATTCTGAATGTTTTTGTACTAACAAGCAAGGTCAGAGTTTCCTCCCCGTATTTACAACACAGCATTATCATAAGACACTAATACCGCTACCCATAATTCCCAAAAAATCGCAAATGGGGTAACAAGCCGCGCCTTTTCGTGAAGCTCAGCAGCACGGATTTCAAAAAACAACCGCCATTGCCGAGCATCTCTTGCGAACCTCCGCTCTCTACTCAATAATATGGATGAACTCCTGAACTCCTTCTGCTCGCTCCCGACAAATAGGAGTTCCTCACACTCTGGCCTTGCTCTGTGTTTTCATGGAAGACCTGGCTGGAAATGATGCCATAAGCCTACAGCCGCTTAAATCTGCCAAGTTATCCAGCTGTTATCAGAGTGACCGAGATATAGAATCAACGTGAAATCGTGCGGTGGCGGGACAATGCGTTTTTTACATCAACGAAAGGTGGTTGCACAGATGTAACATTGGGAAAGAAGATTCGTCCCCTATCTAGAAGCGCTTTCCTTAACTGTAAGCCTTTCTATTACGCCGCGGGAGTTGTTTGCTCGTTCAGATCTCTTGAGTGTTTACATTCCTCCACGAGCGCCCGTGAAGCTCAGCTTTACAGAAACTACTTGCTAGATCATATCACAGACACAGAACAACAACACCCGGACTCTTTAATCATTTTGGGACTTTAATAAAGCAATCTCTCCATTGAACTACCAAAAATACAGACGCACGCACACTTGTCCCCACCAGAGACAGTACTAAAGTGGATCACTGTTACAATCCCAATAAATAATGCATTACTCTTTCCACGGCACTTTGTGGCTCTCTGCTCAATTTTGGATATCACGTATACCACCTAAGGCATACGGACTAAATCAGCGTAAACCTGTAATTAAGGATTGTTAAAAGATGGACTAATAAAGCACAGCCGAGCTTGTTTGACCTCACTGATTGGAGTGTTTTTGAAGCTGCTGAATATCTCACAGAGACGACAACTCTTATAATCTAGTTTTTCTGTGAGACATGTACATTTCCTACCATGACCATTAACTTACAACAACAACAAACCATGGTTCACTGCCAAAACTTCTCAATCAGGACCAAAGGCCAAAATACACACTGGTGAAAAGGAGATCAAGAGTGGCTAAAGAGAATATTCGGCCCAGGTTTACTTCCAGCGACATTCAGCTCATTCAGGGCGAAAATGTTTGGAAATAGATCACCAACTACCAGAACCATCCCCAGCACTGTTTGAGAATCAACACGGGCAGACCGTTCTGGAATGAGTTTCTAGGACATCAGGGTTTGTATCGCATACTCTGAACACTGACAATACCTGTGGAACACACAACACTATCTAACCTCTGGACAAACTATATTTTCTAACACACGGAGAGGCTATTACACTCACAACATTCAAATTTGCACATACAATATACCTGTCATACAAAACTGTCTATTGTAAGATACCTGCACATACAATTTCAATTTTGTATATTGTTTATTGAAGGCGCTTATTTATACTTTTTTTTTTAATGATGCTTTTATATTTGTGTTTGTGTTCTGTTACTGTCATCTGGTTGGCTGAACACGGGGGATACAGTGCAGGCCTCCCGAGGGCGTAGGAAATATTACTGTGCAGTGGCGAGGTCAAAGTAGGACAGGGTGAACGATGGTTTGAGTGACACATCCCGAAGCCTGCACTGACGGGCAAAGAAGGCGTATGAAGGTGGGGGGGGGGGGCATCAACACATCGGGAATGGAGCAAGGCTTGCCATGGACAGACATAAAGGACAGAGTTATAAGTACTCAATCTTATCATTCAGTTTGGTCACAAGGCTATGGTTGATCAGAGGACGGAGGGGGAAAAGGACACGGAAGACCAGCGGCTCCAGAGGGGGGTGTGGGACCCAGGGGAGGATAATGGACATAGTCGGGGATACCGTCGGCGATGGTAACGAGGATCTCTGGAAAAATACAAAAAAACATGATGCTCGGGGGGGGGGAATCTATACATGCTGGGGGGTGAATCGTAGAGAGTAGGTGGGATGCGGGGTGGTGTGGAAGTAGACGATGCAAGTTGTGTTATTTGTCCTTGTACTGTCCCAACACACGCGCATCCGGATTCTTTGGGAGGGGGCGAGACAGCACTACAGTGTATAAAGGACGGCAGGTATTATTAGTGGGGTGGCAAAAGCAACCCTTTACCTTATTATAAAACTGCAAACACATATAAAATTGTTTATGTCTTTTATTAGACTGTATTATCTTACGCCGTATCTACAA
>NC_056593.1:7018093-7018169 GCF_018340385.1 Cyprinus carpio | reverse complement strand
ATCCACCTTTCATTCCAAAACCTGCATCCGCTTTGTGGCAAGATCAACTCAGACTGACTACATCAGTATTGAGAAC
>NC_056593.1:6549640-6704640 GCF_018340385.1 Cyprinus carpio | reverse complement strand
ATAAAATATATTGTATATAAGTGTTACTTATTGTAACACTTTACGATAAGGAACATTAGTTAATGTTAATTAAAGAATTAACCAGTATTAACTAACACTGAGCAATATATTTGTTACAGTATTTATTAATCTTTGTTAACGTTAATTAATAAAAGTACACCTGTTCATTGTTAGTTCATGTTCGGTCAGGTCCATTAATTAATATTAACAGATAAAACTTGGGATTTTAATAATGTATTAGTAAATGTTCCAATGAACATGAACTGAGATTATTAAATGATTTACAAGTATTTTTATTGTTAATCCTTATTAACTAACGTTATTAACTAATGTTAACAAATGGAACCTTATTGTAAAGTGTTACCACGAAAAAAAAAAAAAAACATTTCGGGAATAACTAAAGCTGAAATACAATTAATAAAAAAATATATAGACATTTAAAAAAAGACAAAAAACACAACAAACTAAATTTTTTTATTAAAAATATAAAAAATAAATACTGATTCAAATTGATATTAATTAAAACTATAATAGTATCTCAATGATAATTGACACCGATAATTTATAGATTTTAAATATATAAAAATGTAGAGGAAGTATATACTTCACATTTACATAAATATATTATCTATCTATTTATCTATCTAAATAAGTATTTGTGTATATATATATTCTATAATATGAAGTCACAGGCAGTAATATGAAAGATACAGGCAGTTTATGAAACAAGTACTTTCTGTACTCCACAATTTCAATCACAACACTAGAAAAGCTGGAGCCAAGATTTTTATTCACACCAACAAAAACCGTGCAGATGAGAAGAAACGCCCCATTTATTAAAGCCAGCATATGTTGTTAGCAATAAGCAGGCTTTAATTATGCATTCATTATCTCATTAATCAGCACAGGTGAGGCTAGGAAGATATCTGAAGATGGACATGGACAAATATCTGGGAAAAGGACTATTACTTCCTGATGAAGGAAATCATTTCTTTTTGGAGCCTCAATTATGGGAACCTTTATCTAATAAAGACTGATCTTTCGCTCTAAACAAGAACAAATAATTGACCAACTAAGCTTGTAAATTAAACAGCCGGCTTGTATCAAAAGGCTTCGGCCTGTTCATTTCATCATAAGCAGATTTCCCAGGAGGCCACATCTGAAGGTCAACCCTATGGCGGTACCTCATCCTATTTGAAAATTGTGGCACAAGAAAAATCCAGTAATTTAATTTAAAACAGAAGATTTTTTTTTTTTTCTCAATTTGCTTAAGGTCACCGGCTCCACCATCATTGTAGGTCACTTTCAGTAAGAAATGTAATATGCGCAAACTATAAAAGATCTCTATTAATATTTGACCCTTCCGATGGCCCAATGTTTGATTCGGGGGTAAAAAAGCACACCCGCTGAGGGAATATCTTATTGTCATTCTGCATTATGAATTTAATTCTAGATAACTTCAGCCTACTTTATCGCCGACTAAATTGAGCATGTGGCTGCAGGCGAGTACCTTCAGATTGAAGGTACACTCAGGGGAACTTGGTTACATTAGCAAATGTCATGGAGCAACCAAGTTATTCAAAACTTTCCCTCTTTTCTCGCCCGTGCGGCGCAAACTACTTTTTGAGTACAGTTAATATTGAAGTGTTCGCTCTGGCCTCTGACAAGAGATGAAAAGTTGATAATGACACTCCAAGGACGCTTTTTTGCCACTTTCTCAAGTAAACAAACACTGAATCTGGTCAGGCTTGATTCTAAAAACTGACTAGTATATAGCATTAGAGCTATGATAAGATTAAATGAAAAGCTTTCTTAGATGTAAAGGTCTGTTCACACCAAGCAAGATAACTATATTTAAAACAATCTTAGCATCCACACCAAAAGACAATAATTTTATGTTTATTATACAAATTCTGAAGTTATGTTGTCTGCCAGCTTTAAATGCTCAACTCTTTACAGTTAGATGGATTCTGATTGGCTGTGAATGTTTTTATCATATATCACCTTTTTTTTTTTTTTTTGTCCGAAAGTGATTCAAGCGATATCATTCCTAAGTGTTGTTATTGTTATAGTTGTGGCGTGGACTCTATTTTAAAACGATTATTAAATATTAATATTATTAAATATTAATAATATTAATAAAATTATATTTATCATCCTTAGTATGAACTGGCCTTAACTCTGTTTATAGTTTCAATATGGCACATATACCCTTTTAGAACGAATTTTTGCTAAATGTAGCTAACGTACATACAATTCTTAGTGCAAGTAGTGGGGATTTTAATTAATCTCAGTAACGTGATTCTTTTAATTCAGTTCACCAAACAGATTTGTTGATGGACCAACCCAATCCCATGAAAAACTACATTTTATGAAGTTGCATTTTCGTACCAATTCCTACAATGTAATTTGTATGAAAATGTAGTTTGTAATAAAAAAGTAAGCATGAATCTGCACCCCAACCCCCATCCTGAAACCTAACCCTCAAATGGGGAACAAGCAGGTTGTATGAAAACGTATGATTAAGATTTGACCACCAATTTGCCAAAATGTGAAATACTTATGAATTGTCATGAATACACATGTTACATTGTTACACCAGTAGATGGCGACAAGTGACTTATTGATGGCACAGTTCCGCGCAACAATTTGTCATTCATGACCGAAAAGTCTTAATATGCTTTAATAAATGTGAGTGCGTAGTCATAACTTTCCATTTTATAAAATTAGGTTTATTATTTAAAATACTTAAAAATAAGTGTTGCAAATAATTTTCATCTTTTTCTTTTCTTTTATTCCATTCATCAAGTCCAAATAAAAAGAGAAAATAATTAACTGACAGAGTTCTTTTAATTTGTAAAGCTGACTATCATAAAATAGGCATTTTCCCCATCAAGAATGACTATATTATGATATATATGTATTAATGCATTTGGCAGGTACTTTTATCCAATTACTATTTTAATTATTTTTTTAACTAACTTATGCATTCCCTTAGCATTGCTAGTAGCATACTGAACTGTTTTAGCTACATGAACACATTCATACTGTTACTTTTATATATGTCTATATTTCATATTGCAATCTCATCAAAAATGACCAAGTGTATTCTGTCATCCAAATCTTTTCGATAACTTTCTTGACCTTAGCTTGAGCCGACCAAACACTAAATCATTTACAATGTAAATGAATACCTGACATAATGACCCAGGTACACAGCACTGCAATAATCAAAATGTCATTACGATCCCTGCTAACGCTTGGACCAATTCGGTTAATGACCCATCCCTGATTACACCGTTAAAAAGTCGCCAAGTGCAAATTTATGCAAAACACACTCATAAACAATTGTGCTTTAGAATGCAAGCAGGAAATGTACATACCTGCCTCCATTCAATTGGTCAACGTGTGTAATTCAGACAAACTGACTTGGAAGGGGTTTGGGCTCCATATTTTAGTGCCTGGGATTGAGGTAAAAACTTAAGCTGTGGACTTTCTAGTCAATAAGTCATTTTATGTAACATTTACTGGTTCATATTAAATAGATATTACCAGGTAAACCCAACCCAGCGGCTGGCAGGCTCTAAAAATAAAATGACCTATCCTTGACCGGGAGAGAAAAAGGCTCCATGGATTGCCATCGAGTGAGCGTGACTGGGGGTCTGCTGAGCAGCGGGTGGGAGCGGGCATTATAATCCACGTGTCATGTTCGGGACGCAAGAGGCCTTTATCTCCTCACTCCAGATACACACTAGAGCCACGCAGACCGCCATAGTCTCTGAGAAACACACGGCAGAAGGACAGAGGTATGAGCTAGCGCTAAGCCATGGAATGAGAATTTAGCAATCGCTGTGTTTGCGATCACTATGCATATTCAATTAGAGCTTTAACACTGCTAACACGCAGCTTAGCAAGCAATGCTAATTGCGTGTTCATGCTACGCAACAGCGTGCTTTATCATTTTAGAAGGTAATGTTCTATACGGTGGAGGCAAGTATCTGCCAGCTAGTTTGAATATGGATATTTTGATAACTTGCAGAGTTATTAGAGTCAAGATGTAGCATTAGAGCATAACTGTATTTGGAATAGCAATCTACCATACTTTTCAGGAAAAACAAAAAGTCGCTTTGCTGAGAGAAAATCTTGTATAAGTCACATTTAATTTTTAAATAATGTAAAATACCTGTAAATAAAAATAAAACATTTACAAACATGCATTTTAGTTTCCCTAACTCCGCAACAAATCTTTAAATTTAATGGTCAAATCAAAACAGGAATGAAAAACAGAAACATAAATGACAGTGGCATCTATTACAAACAACAATTATTAGAAACGGCATTCTGAGCATGCAAATGTCTTGAAACATTGCAGTGTATACTGCTCCTGACTCCTCACAAACAAAAATGCACAACCCCCCCCCCCCCCCCCCCACCCCAACCCCAACCCCCAACCTGCTGCTATTTGTCCTGTAGAAAACACAAAGAGAGAATTTGAAGAATGTTCCTGCTGCTCCTTTTCATATAACAGCAGTTCAAGTCACCAAGTCACTCAAAGTCATAAAGGACTTAAAAACATAAAATAATGATATATTTCAAATAACTACAGTATATTCAGAGTCTTCTGATGAAATGATAACTTTGTGTGTTTTACAAAAATACAGAAAAGCACTCATAGACTGCACAATTAAAACACTAACCGGTAACCAAAAGCCTCCAACAAACATTACTTAAAAGAAAAGAAGAAGAAGACGACGAAGAAGACGACGAAGAAGAAGAAGAAGAAGAAGAAGAAGAAGAAGAAGAAGAAGAAGAAGAAGAAAGAAAGAAAGAAAGAAAGAAAGAAAGAAAGAAAGAAAGAAAGAAAGAAAGAAAGAAAGAAAGAAAGAAAAGAACAAAACTAAACGTACATGGGAAAAAGTACAATTTGTCAAAAACACTGCATGGGGTTCCATATCTTTCCTAAAAAGACATTTCCGCTACAATTGTATTCCCTATATAATTTTGCCCACGTTTCTCTCTTTGTCTATGAATGATGAAACAGTGCTGACTCTCACATCTATTATGCACCTCATCTTATGGTCCACACCACACAGCTGGAAACTTCCCTCACAATGTCACAGCGGAACCATAATTGGACGTTTCTATACACCACTGAGCAGAAATCGTATCTGCGTTTTGCATGCCTCCTGCTAAATTGAAGGCAAATCCAGAAGCGGAGACATCAATCAGTACTACTGAGTGGGCCACGCGCTGTCGAGAACACAGCCGTGCCAGATAAAGACGCCATGGTCCCGTAGGGTCCTGTTCAAATCTGCAGAGCTTTCCACGATGTTGGTAAAATGACACTGAGTGACATCTTCACTCTGAAAATGCCCCTGATGAAAATGCTCAAGGTTTTCCTTCAGCTTTATTGTGATCTGTAGAATTGACCCCCCCCCCTTAATATCTACCTTTTAGTGTCAAAAACAGGCAATAATATAAACTATTTTTTTTGTTCTCTGTAAAACAGAGAAATCTGCAATGAAAAGATATTATAAGTGAAAAGTCGCAGTTATGAGAAACAGTCAAAATTAAGACAAACAACAATTATGAAATATAAAATCTCAATAGTTACAAAGACATAATTTTTAGATTTTTTTTGGAATTGTCAGGCTCAATTGTGAGAAACAGATTTGCAATCATGAAAAAAGTCACAATTATGAGAAACAAAATCACAACTGTGAAAAAATACCAATTCAAAGTTAGCAAGTTACAATTACGAGAAATAATGCAGCAATTATGAGATATGAAGTTGCAATTGTGAAAAACTAATTTGTGAGTGAAACTGTGAAAAAGTCACAATTATGTGAAAAAGTTGCAACTGTGAGAAACAAATGTGCAATGTGAAAAAATAAACAAATTCACAACTGTGAAAAAATAGCAATTATGAGGAAAAAGTTACAACTATGAGAAACAATAATGCAATACAAAGTCGCAAAGTTGCAAGTGTGCAAAACAATTGTAATTGTGAAAACAAGTCACAATTATGAGAAACAATGTAGCATGAAGTTGCAATTGTGAGAAACAAATGTGCAATTGGGAAAAAAGTCACAATTATAAGAAATAAAGTCGCAATTGTGAGAAACAGTTTCACCTGTATGAAATTCACAACTATGAGAAACAAAGTCACAATTGTGAGAAAGTCATCTATGAGAGTTATAATTATGATGGAACAATGTAACAATAATGTGAAATGAAGTTGCAAATGTGAAAGTCGCAAGTGTGTGAAAAAATTGTGAAAAACAAAGTCTCAATTATGAGAAGCAAAGACGAAACACTGGGAAAACAGAGTGGCAATTGTGAGAAAGCCACAATTGAGAAAGCAACAACAGTCTTGAGAAACAAAGCTGCAAATGGGAGAAATAAATTCACATTTACCTTTTCATTTTTTTTTTTCTGAGGTGGAGCTTTGGTGTGGCTGTTCATGTTGGTGCACTGTTTGTCTTTCATTTAATTAACTACTTGGCATTATTTATGGTTATACTGTATTTCCATGTCAGTGATCACAAACATTATTTGTCTAAATGTCACGATTAGTGACTTGCTCTCATCGCCTGAAACCCAGGATCTGAAATCTATAAATCTCTTGTGTGGCTGACTATGAAGGCTAAAGCAGGTATCCACCGGGACGCAAGATGGATAATCTGAATGTTGACCAATTCATCCTTTCCACGAACCCACTATCTTTGCCTCTAGGGGCTAAATTTGCATTATGTAACCAGATGTTTGTCCTCTGCCATGATCTACATATACAAGCTCGGTGTTTACATTGCTACTATGTGTGTGATTGGACATGTAGGCTATTCATCAAACTTGAAGGGGATGAAATGGCTAAGAAACCCTGCCTCCGTGACAAAAACAATAAAATAATCTCAAGTCCCATCAGAGAACAGTTCAAAAACTCTTCAAAGAACATGTTCAAAGCTTTCTGGGTACCTTAGGAAAGGGTTTAGTACCAACAACCAATTTAAGTTACCGTGTTTGCCCCCAAATGTTGAAACTTTCCTCACTTGCAATAAAGTAATACAGCCATCAACATGAAACTAAAGAGACCAAACAAACTATGAAAAAACAAACAACCAAACAAAAAAAAAACATCTCAAACCCAAACATCAGATTAGGGTTCACAAACTTGAGTGTCGGCCTTTGAAATGCAAACAGTTCCCTGTGGTGTGTTTTTGGTCTATTTAAGTTTGTTAAATGTCTGTTTTTGTTAAAAGGTTCTTTGGTATCACGTTGAAGACTTGATGTATTTTGATATTTCTCTGATAAACCAAAAACAAACAGCATGTTTCATTGACTTCACACAGCAGCAAAGACTTCACATTTTGAATAAACACATCAAACCATAAGCCTAAAGAGAGTGACACCTTTGAGAGTTAGCAACCTGCTGCTTTTGAGTATTTATGAGAAAAAAGACACCTGATTAGATGTTTGCGCGCATCGATAACACTCATTAACAGGCCACGTCAATGTTTGCGAACACATATCACACTAGCAACGACTTATGTCTTTGATGTCACGCATTTGCCAGATGCCTTGATATCCATCTCCGGCCCGTATCAGATCTTCAAAGTGGTTGTTTTCTTTGGATATTTGTATTGTTTCTTCTCCGTGGTTGAACATATGCTAGCCAAGGGCACTACATTTTTAATATTGTATTCGTTTTAATTAATAAGGCACATCAAACTTCACCACACACACATCTTTAAATGGAGGTCTTGCTGTAAACATATCTGGGGTCTATAATGAAGGTTGTACTGGGAGCCAGTGAACAGTAGCCTATACAAAATTATTTTCTGATAAAGACGCCGTCGGTTCTCAATTATGAACTATCGTGCAGTACGAAACCTTGCACCTCTGTGAACCAATTAGTTTGTGACTTGCCAAATCATTTACATGTAAATTGCAACTTTCGCAATGGAAATCACTCTCTCGCCACATAGTACAAACAGACGGCCGAATACATTTATTTACAGATGGTGGCGTCAGTTTAGAAACCTGCCTCTGGTCTATTCATCCACCAAAGTAGCTGTAATTACCGAGCCCCTCTTCGAAACCCCTCTCCATCTCCAGAGTTTCAAAGGAGCCCATCTGACAGGCCATGAAATCATAATTTAATCAAAAGAAAACAAATGTTTGAATGAATATTGCAAAATTAGAACAATAACTAATGAATTCTAATGAGGGGAACATTACAGAGCTTTCATCCCTCCAAAGAGATAGCAGCGGTGCAAATGATGTCACTCCTGCCAGTCTGACAAATACAGGTTATTGTTGTGAGGCACTTTATTTTCCCACTTTTTTTTATTATTTGCTCATAATGTGTACATTTTATTGATGTAAATACTCTGCAAAATACCTATTTTACATTTGTTAAAGTGCAAATGTTGTCTCAGTTTGTTGCTGCTAAAGTTTCCTTAAAGTTCAAAGAGAAATAAGACAATTTTTGATAAATTAATGTGGATAACACAACCCAAATAAGAAAAAAATGTTGTTTTCCAATTTAAAAATATCTAAACATCCTAAAACAAGAAAAATGTGTTTGAAAAGCAAACTGTGTTAGACTATCACTTGTTTTATGAAAATATTTTCTTCTTTAATAATTTTGTCTTGTTTTAACCATAACATAAAAAGTTTTAAAATTAAGCTTGCTTGCTTATGTTTGTGGCCAAAGCCCTAGGAAAATGTACAGTAGATAAACAATATAGTTTAAATGTAATCAAAATAATGCAGAAATACTATAATGCAATATATAGTTCGTTATATGGTGGACTTTAGTTTTGTCTTTCAACACCATCATCCCAACAGCCCTCCAGACCAAAGTGACCCAGCTCTCTGTTCCTAGCTCTATCTGTCAGTGGATCACCAGCTTTATGACAGATAGGCAACAGCTAGTGAGACTGGGGAAATTCGTGTCCAACAGCTGCTCCACCAACACTGGTGCCCCTCAGGGATGTGTTCTCTCCCCACTGCTTGTTCTCCCTCTACACCAATGACTGCACCTCTAAAGACCCCTCTGTCAAGCTCCTGAAGTTTGCAGACGACACTACGATCATCGGTCTCATCCAGGATTGTGACGAGTCTGCTTACAGACAAGAGGTTGAGCAGCTGGATGTCTGGTGCAGTCTTAACAACCTGGAGCTGAACACTCTCAAAACAGTGGAAATGATAGTGAGTCTTTCCTGTGCACTTCAATAACTGTCTGGTTTGGTTCAGCTACAAAATCAGACATCAGAAGACTACAGAGAATGGTTCGGACTGCTGAAAGGATTACTGGTGCTCCCCTGCCCACCCTTCAAGAACTGTATACATCCAGAGTGAGGAAAAGGGATCAAAAAATCACTCTGGATCCCTCACATCCAAGTTACCCCATCTTTGAACTTTTGCCATCTGGCCGGCGCTTCAGAGCTGCAAATACCAGGCACAAGAACAGTTTCCTTCCACCAGAGAATCTACCTCATGAACATTTAAATGTTCCCCACTTATGCAATAAAAATGTGCAATATCCTTATATTTACATATTATATTATTATTTTTTAATATTATCATATTATATTACCATTATATTTACAACATAGTACATCCCATGCATCTTACTCAATTCTATTCCATTATCATATATAGTACAACTGTTTATACAATTTATTTATTTGCAATTTTTTGTTTGTTTGTTTGTTTGTTTGTTTGTTTGTTTTTTGTCTCTGTGTTGTTGTCTCTGTGTACTGGAAGCTTATGTCACTAAAACAAATTCCTTGTATGTGATTTTGATTCTGATTCTGATATACACTCTGAAAGCCCTTTCCTTACACAATTGTAATTTATTTATTTTTTAATATAGAGTTTTTATTTTTTTTTTCTTTATTTTTTATTGGAAAACAAGATAAAATATGTATTACATTACTCTTAATAATTTAGTTTTTGATGAGAAATATTTCAGTTGGTATTCAATTTTTTTTTAGATTTTATTTATTTGTGATTGAATTTAATTTTTTTATTAAATTTTTCGAGCTCACTGCAGTCTTTTTCTCAGGAAGAAAAACCTGATGAAGCACTCCCCATTTAATCTCACTGCTGGCCACGTGCAACAAACGAGATATTAAAGAGATCTCATTTGTGATTTTTCTTTCCTATGGGCAAATATTGCGATTGAAATATTTGGTTGAATTTGCAGTTCTGAGCAAGACCAATACAAGCATTGAAAAATGAAAGCAGAAATATGATAAAGATTGAACGGGAGTGTTTAACTTTCACATAATGCTGATAAACAACCAAGCACCTTCACATACAGATCAAACACATCCACTGTCTTCTTACCCACAAACACACCTGAGGAGTAAAGAAGATTTTTAAAGAAGTACTGACAAATTTCACAGTTTAGTTAAATATCCAAAAACCACACCTTAGCCAAACAGGTGTAGATCACATGAATTTATACAGATGCCATATGGGCATGGTGCATAATTTGTCTAATTTCGAGTGATTGTGTGATATTTTAATTGCCGTTTGACAGATGATAGCCAGGTGAGGAGGCTTTGATATGGAAATATTGAATTGGAGCAGTCCGAGGAGCTCTGGGTTTCCTTGGTAACTTCAAAGGCCTGTCCTTGAATAAAGAATCACGCTGTAAGTGCAAGTGGTGGTGTGGAGCTCCTGAAAAAGAGGACAACATGAGAGGGCAAGAAAATGAGAAAATGTGGGCATATTTATGTTTGTGATTGTTTGTAAGGTATTGAGCAGTTATTTTCCATTTGTTTGAGCATTCCAGTTCCTTAATGTTTCCATTAAGGATTTTTACTATTCTTTTTAAACAATAATTTGCATTAAACAAATGTAAAAACTTTTTTTTTAATTTTTTTTTTATGATCTGTTGTCTTATGAACAACTGCACTTAATTAAGTGTCAAAAACCTCGATTACAGTAAATAACATGACTTATTTTAAATGATTCATTAAAAAAGAACCAGTTCTTAATAGTAATTTATTTTCTAATTGAACTAAACTCTCTTTTTACTGTTGTGGATGGCCAGCAAAGACAATGCAATGAAAAAGATCTATTGTCTTTGTTTTATTTTGTGATGTTTGCTTAAAGAAATTACTGCTGAGCTTGTTTTTTGGTGCTTGTTAGTTTCCTTTTTTGAAGTAAGTAAAAAAAAAAAAAGTGTTGTAGACAATGGAATATTATAATTAAACTATAGCTAAACTATAAACCAATAGTATGACGGAAAAACTAATAAAATATAATATATGCCATCATACATGTGAGGTTCCAGCGATGGAAATGTCATTTTGGTGTAAATAACATAAGTGGGTCTACCTCTCCATTGAGTTTTACCCAGCCTTCCTACATTTATATTTATCTAACCTAACATTGTTCTCCATTTTTTTTACTCTCTGCTTCTCCTTTCACCAGTGCTTATGGGAAGAAGAACAATAAGAGGAAATGAGTAACCCTGAATGGATTTACCTTTAAATCTGACTGTTACCTTCAGTCGTGCCCGTGATGTGTTCAGTTAAGGGTTTATAGTCAATGTCTAATATTATATTTTCTAAAGAAAATTAGAAGTTCAAAACTCACCACCACAGTGCTGGTGTTCTGGATGGTTGCTAGGTGGTTACTTAAATTATGGTCTCTAAATATGGCTTGAGACCCTGCTGAAAAAATCTCCCAGCTGAAAAGTACTCAAAAACACAATGAAATCAACAAGACAGACCAGCACAACAGACCAGACCAAGTGCCAGTAAGTCTCTAAAAATCAGCAAACCAGACCAGCCTGATTAGTCGACAAGTGTTAAAACCACTCTAAAACTACTGTAGCAACTATACCATTTCAATCAGCTAAGAAATTCTCAAAAACCCTCTTTGCTGACAAGTTCCCAGAAAAGAAACCAGCAAAGTAGACCAGGCCGAGTATCTGACAAATGACCACAACCCCTCTAAACCTGTCAGATATGACAAATGACCAAAACCTGAAAAATCAGCACCAACCTGAGCAACTGAAAATGCCCCTCTTAAACCATCACTACAAGTGCACCAAATCCCCTCTAAAGTTACCAAACTAGACCAGCACAATCAGCTGACAAGAGAGCTGACAAAAATGCCCCAAACCCATCTAAAATTACAATTGTTGACAAATGTCCAAAAATGTCCAATGTCCAAAACAAACAAACAAAAAATCAAAATAGACCACCTAGAACAGCTGACAAATTCTTTAAAAACCTCAAAAACCATCATTGCTAATGAATGCCCCAAACCCCTCTAACACACCTGCAAACTAGACGAGCTGACATAAGAGAAAAACAATCATTGCTCAAATATGCCCCAAACCCATCCAATAGCTGACAAATGTCCAAAAATCTTTTTTTTTTTTTTTTAAATAAATAAATAAAAAATAAATAAACAGAAAACTAGACCAGGCTGAGCAGCTGGCAAATTCCCAAAAACCATCATTGCTGACAATTTCCCCAAACCCTTATAACACCAGCAAACTATACCAGCTGACAAAAGACCCAACCACTGAAAAACCAACATTGATTGATAAATGATGCAAAAAAATTTTTTATGATGATAATTGATGAATGTTGTATAAATAAATAAATAAATAAAAATAAAGCCCAAACAGCTGACAAATTGTCAAAAACCCTTGAAAACCATCTTCTCTGACAAGTGCCCCTTTTAAACCATGAATGAAGACAAGTACCCAAAAGCCCTCTAAAATTATCAAAGAAGACCCGTCTAAAAGTAATACAGCTTTCAAAGTCTCACTAAATTCCAGCAAACTAGACCAGCTGGAGCAGCTGACAGTGCTCGAAACCCCTCTAAAACCATCACTTCTGACAAAACCTCTTTTAACCTGTTAACCTGCAAACCCCATATTGGGACTCACAGCTGACAGTGACACTTTGATACTTTGTTTTCATTTCATATACAAATACATGAAATAAGGCCTGGAGCAATCCAGAAAAGTAATGGGTTGAAAGTCACATGTCTCATGAGTTTATATTTCAAATTTGAAGAAGATACCATGAAAATTTAGATTCCTGCAACCATTTTTCTGAGACTATGCCTAATCCCCCACCCACCACCTCCCTCCCGGTTTGAGGAAAAATAGCCACCAAATATATTGAAGGGTTCTACAAAATATTTTAGTCATTATACATACCACTGCATAGTTTTTCAATTATAAAAGCGAACCAGCCTGACCAGCTGAAAAGTGTCCAAAACCCCTTTAAATCCAGCAAACTTGACAGCTAGAACACAAACAGCCTATCTTAAGCTTAGTTAAATGTTTTTTCCCAAAAAGAAATGCAATTTTTCACCTATATTATCATCCACCAGGTAAAAAATCATACATGCCAGATTTAATACTCGAGGTTCATAGTTTGTTTAAATTGAATGAAATTATGAGCAATAGTAACAGTGATGCCCACCTTGACATTTGCATACCGAGTAACATTATCATCTTAAAATGATTACAGTGAATGGAAGAGGAAATATAATAAGACCATTCAGAGCCAGATGATACGTTTATGGGTTTTCGCCAATTCCAACAGATCACCGTTGGATGTCTCTGCCCGCCTGAGCACCGAAATCACATTAAAACCGTCAGTCTTTACCCACGTCCTTCCATCTCAGGTGAGATGTCTAATCTTGTGAGCGCATATTTCAAAGCGGATTTAACTGACACATGCCTGGTTAGGTAGTACCGATAAAGCTCTGCCCACAGGTATGTGTCTCTTTTCATTGTGTAGGCAGGCCGAAAGCTCCTCGGAGGCATCCGCAAGTGGAAAGCGCCCGCACAGGCTGTCATCTCATATGATTTTTAGAAAGAAGCAGCCATGTGACTGATACTCTCCCCACATCTTGGACAAAATGACTCTGGCTGATTATTTCCTAGCATTTTTTTTCTTCTCTGTATACACACGCTTTCTCTCCAAGAAGCGACAAGAGTGGCCCCTCACATCACAGCTGAGAAGTCCATGCTGTTTGGCAGAGAGGATTAATCCAGGGCTTACTCTTAGCTACCGCTCTGTATATCCATAGTGGAGAATTTGCTATTTATGAATATAAGCACAGTATTTCCGTGCTTGGCTGAGGCTTTGGGCATCGGCGGGCGCATCTTCCCTGGATGTAAAAAAGAAAAAAAGAATTGATTCAGAATCAAGTAAACAGCTCCAAATGTCACCACAATTACTGGTATTGGCATTAGTTTCATTACAGAAGTTGCTCATTCTAGATTGGAATTGTCATGCTTATCGAAACAAATTAAATGCCATTGCCTGACTGCTTACATGTGGCCTAGAAATGGGCACATATTTTTGCGCACTTATTTGGAGCCAAGTTTCTTTTTCGTCTTAGTGTCCAAAACAGTCGCTCCATGGTTGATTTGTTAAAAGGGGGCGGAAATATATATATATAATATATATATATTATATATATATATAGCTCTTTATATAATATAATATATAGGATATATATATCTATATATATATGAATATATAGTAACAGCTCTTTCTAAGGGCTGTTTATATATAAGTACATCTTGCTTAAATTAAGTAGGATATGTAATTATGAATATAAGTACATTCTTAGGGCGCAAAATATAGACTGTTCTCCAAGAAATTATAAACATTTCATTCCAATATCATGAGTTTTGTAAAGTTGATTTGAAACAATGTATATTGTGAAAAGCGCTTTATAAATAAATTTGACTTGACTTTAAAACTGTTTTAGCCTTTCCTCTTGTTGCAAATAATATTATTTTCCACAAAAGATAATTCCAAAACACCAAAATTAGGGTTCTTCTCAAGTTTGATGCCAATTCGTTCAGATTATCTGTTGGTCAAATGTCTTTTTTTGCTATATGAACTTGCTGGTCACCAAATTTGAGCTAAAATTTTGTGAAGGTGCAGTTCCGTATGCATAAATGTATTAAGTTGTTATATTTTAGTAAACCATTATGAATTCAAATATTTTCAGTTACGAATTGTTTAAAAAGATGTGTATTAAGAAAATAAATAGAGTCCATTTTCATTTCATGCCGACTATAAAAGTTCCAAGTAGCTTGCGTTTTTCCATTGTAGCTAATCTCGGGAAAAATTGTTCGATAAACCATTAAAAAAGACAAATAATTTTTTTTATATTATGAATTTTTACAAAAAGAGTACAAATGTGTAAATACTTGAATAATTATAGAAGTGCTAAATTTCTTTAAGTTTTAAATTTATTTCTGGAACATTCTGGAAACTAAAAGAACATGCAGGAATTCTTTCATATTGTAAAGTTTGTTCTTAAAACACTAAATGTATAATATAAACCACTTCAAATATAGCCTTATGGAGTGACCGATTTCCTCTGGAAAAAAAAAAATTGTTTTCCCTGTCCAATCCAAAGCACTTCAAGCTGTCTCAGTCACCTTTACATCTCATCTGCAGTGGTTCTCTGGGGCCACAACCGTTTTTCTCCCGGGTTTAGCCTGGTCCTACCTCCTCTCTGACCTTCACAGGCCTCCCAGGCCTCAACGTCATCTCCAACATTAGCTGGAGAAAAATTAGTCCCCCCTCCTCTGGAGTCAGCTCATTTTTCTTGTGCTGTCAGAACGTATGTGGGCACTGTCTCGGCCGGGTGTATACCTAAAGTACATTCAGCCTTTATTTAATCTTAATAAGCTCACATCAGCTAGGCCTGGGTCGCATAAACTCAGAGTTTTTGGCAGGGTGACTGCATTCTTGTGCACTCTGATCTTCTGCATACGGTTCTTAGAAACCAATGCTATATGACTCATAAATAAGGATAGCTTGATGGCACAAGTTTTATAAATATAATTTTTTTAATAACTTTTGAATATTGCTAGTTATTCTTCTTTGAAATGTGCGTTCAGTGTCAGAATGTCTTTTTTTGGTCTGTGTGATTCTGTCTACTGCCAGTTTACCCAATAGTATTTTGACACCCTACGTTGCCAACTGGCAGCAAACAAAGTGTACTGCAGCCATGGAAGCGTGCAAACTAACAGGCTCAGAGATCACAGATCTATGACCAGAGGAATAATAAAATGTAGAAAATAACTCATCAGATTACCGTATATGGCTCGTCACCTTCCATTGTCAATTGACTCTTCATATGGAGTTTGATTGACCGGTGATCTGACCAATCAAATGCCAAATTTGCCATTTCTGTAAGACAAACAATCTAGACAGGACAGTAGCTTAAACTCAGTGGACTTGAACTTAAAATATGGTGTGTACTGACATCTTTCTGTGGTTGAAGTAAGATACCTTCTGATGTTCGTTAATGTTTATTTATGAAATAACTATTAAATAGGAAAAGACGATCAGTACGTGCCGCTAGAACTGAGATGCTACAGCAATCTGTCATGACAAGTTGAAGAGCCACAAAATGGAATTTATTGTGTGGATTTCTTTAAAAAAAGACTAAATTTGAAAAAATAGTTTCACACTAAAAGTAACCTGCTCTTGTCTGTCAGTTTCCTCTTTGCTCCACGAAGTATTCTTTACTGCATGAGAACATGATGTGTAGCGTGAGATTGGCATGGCTTGTCGGACATATCAACAGTTATGAAGTGGGGCGGGTCTTTGCAAAGGGTCAATTGCACATCTTTCTGTTGCATGTCCTCAATCTGGTCTGAGTCTGAGGAGGATGGGAAGGGTGAAACAATATTTAGATTTTGGACTGCAGTACCCATTTTAGTCGTTAGCTGTATACTGCACCATTAATTATTAATAATGTTTACAGATCTATGTTGGCCTATTGTAAGAACAAATATATAGTATGTGATGTATGCTCAAGTTTGTTCCTGAAAAGATATATAAAATAAAAATAAAAATGACATTGAAAACGAACAAATCTCCACATTCTTAAAGACAAAAAAAAAAAAAAATTAATAAATTAAAAAAAAATTTTTGTAGTGGGACCAATAACAAATGTAGGCAGGTTAAATAAAAAAGCTGACTAGACCTGAAAAAAAACTAATCCTTATAGTTGAGCCCCACTCTTTGTTATTCTTTTTTTTTTCATCATGTTATCTGTTGTCTCCACTCTTGTTGGCTTAGTTCTCTTTTTTCCCCCTGATGGTACCGATAATAGCTCACCAGTGTCAAGTCCAGTACACTTCTTTCTCTTCCTCTGTCGTTTGTTTTGTTCCCTGCCTTGCATCATGGGGACCCAGGCTACCGTTGAGCTCCTAAACTGATAACGTCATGTACAATATTCAGGCTGGGATGTATTCTTCAAACACTGAGAGTTTTTATATCCCCGTCACTTCCTCTCCAGCTAAAATATGCTAATATGAACTCTGCAATCTTGATGTTCCTCTTTGATAGGTACACAAAACGATTGTTCTGATCCATGCTGATTTTGTTCCCTATTTCAAGGCTTAGGGAAGGAAATTCTACTTTGAACACAAAAAGGAACGAACACACATACAACAATGAGAACAATTATAATTGTTCTTAACCAAGAAAGAAGACTATCTTTTAGCAAGATTTTCAAGAGTACATTGCAAACGAACACTCGCTTTCGGTTGCAAATAGTAATTGCAGGGTTTGTATTTAAATAGCTTAGTTTTGTCAGTTTTATGAACATTTGAACTGGAAAAAAAAAAAAAAAACCTAGTGGGGAGGTAAATAAGTTCTGAAAATGAACCATTTTTAAAATTTAAAACAGGTTTCCAACTAGCATGTACAGACATCTCAGTATTTTATGCTTTTTAAACACACCATGATATCAAAATTGGGGTTTTAAGGCTTCTAGTACATCTCTGTCAGCTTTGAAGCAAACATCTACACTTGTATTTACTCATCAGTGATCCTAAATTATCTTGTAGCATTTTATAGTAGATGTATGCATTTAAAATCAGCTTTGTTGTTGCTAAAACTTTAAAAATGAAATGAATAATTTTAATAAATAAATGTAAAAAATCCTTGACAACTTACTGAAATAAATGTGTTTAAATACAAAAAAAAAAAAAAAAAAAACATTTACGCTGAAATAAAAATAAATTTAAACTAGACAGAAATATACAAAAAGATGTTTGTTGTCACAATTATGTTGGCATTACCTTTATTGTTTATTTTATTATTTTATAATTATGATATATAATGTCTGTTAATTGTTGTTGCTTATAGAATTATGTTGGCCTGTAACTACTGTCAGAACAAATACATGTGATTTAAGTTTAAAATATATATATACTAATTTAATAAATAATAAATAAAATAATAATAAATATTATAGTTATAAAATCCAAAACCACTTAACAAAACTACTAAACTTAAACCAGAATTTAAATGAAAAACAAACAAACAAACAAACAAATAAATAATTTATTCTTTGACAGATTTAGCATGACACTGTAGAAACTGAACGGTCAAATTAAATGTAAATTAAATATATTGTGAATATTTAATATATTGCCCAGATTGTGTGTAGTACAAAGCCCACAAGGAAACATAATGATGGGTGGAAAAAATTGAGATGGGAGGAAAAGTTACATTTCAATGCCTTTGTGTTGGCTCACAAACATTTATGTCCCACTCAAGAAATCTCTCAAAATATTGCAATCCCCATTCGTTTGTAAAGGCATTGAATTTTTTTTCAACTAATATTATTTTAATAACAAAAGTTTCTCAGAGGAATATAAAGTTTTGCAAGCAAATCTGAAGTTGTTTTGGTGGAACACAAAAGTTTGTGAGAAAAACACAAAAGCATTTCATCTCAATTTTCCCCCATCACTATGTCCCCTTAGACTCTGTAGCCTACTGTAGACCTCATGATTTTTTCTAAATTCAAACTGTAGCAAAAGTTTTGAACTTCATCTCCTGCCACAATAAGTTTAAAATGATGACTAAACAAACATCCACTTTAATCCAAATGTGGATTTCAATATACCGGAACACCTGGCTAATGCATTTCCAATCAGAGCCCACACATCAACTCCTCCTTCGTTCATATTGAGTTATTTTTACTAGCCATTCATCAACCAAACTTCTATTCTGATTCCAGTTACCAGCATTCAGCCTAAGCAGAACTTTATGTGATGTTTAATCAGCAATGCAGTTCAACGCGCACAAAGTAGTTAGAGTTCTTTGGCAGGCGCATTAGTATGAAACAGTTGAGGTTATCTGAGTTTGGAGTGGCTCCCAGAATGAAGTGTAATGGCAGAGAATTCTTAATCTCAGCCGCCAGTTTAACTTTGCTTTAGCGTTAGCATGTTAATTTGTGAAGAAATTGATGGTATGTCCCTGAATTTAAGTTTGGTAGAATTCATTGAACAGTGAAGACACTTTCATGTGTGGCATTTCAATGCAAACAGTGGAATTTTTTAAAAGTATGTAAAATAGACTTATACTGTACATTGCACTTTATTCGCAAAACTATATTAGTGCTTATGGAAAGAGCTTGTGAAAAATTGGGGGCATTACTAGTGTATGGATGCCAGTTTCCCCCACTGTTTTTATCTCTTTTCTTTTTTTTCTCAGAATTGTGTGATATAAACTCGAAAATATGGGATACAAATTTGCAATTCTGAAATTATATCTCGCAATTCAGACTTTTTTCTCAGAATTGTGAAACATAAACTCGCATTTGCGAGTTATAAAGTCCAGTTCTGAGGAGGGGAAAAGACTGATATGTTCTCAGAATTGAGAGTTTATACCTCACAATTCTGACTTCATAACTCGCAATTTTTTTAAAAATGTATTCATTTGAGAGAGAGAGAGAGAGATACACAATTCTGACTTCATAACTCGCAATTTTTTTAAAAATGTATTCAGTGGCGGAAACAGGCTTCCATACGTTTACGACAATCGAATAAAAACAGTAGCTATTAGCCATTTTCTGAGGTGTTTCCACACAGCTGTGCGGCAGTGCCGAACAGGTGGTGTTTTGTCTACTGTGAACCATTCATCACAAATGACCAATGACTCGCACACATTGACCAGACGTACCACTGCAGAACAACAACTGCACCAGATGAGGAAGTTGGAAATGGGCGTAGGATTACACAGCTAACAGTGATTGCCAGTTACTTTCTGAAACAAACAATTCTTTCTGACTTCTCTTACAATGGCAGTACTGTGGCAGTTTTACAGTAGTATTTTGAGATACACCATTTCAATAAACAGCCTCATTTTTTTAGTCAGAACACATTAGTATATTTATTCGAATTAGCATTCTAGCTTGCATACAAATCTATCTATCTATAAATCTCAAAGTTTTATTCACAATGATACAGTAAGAATACCATGGTTTTCAAATATATAGTTTTGTGTGAGAGGTAATAATATGGAAATTTGAACAAACATCCTAATGCATTCTGATCTAAACATCATTAAAGTGGAACAAGAATGCAAACTTACCAAAAATAGCTGCACTGAGCAAACGGTTAACCACAGTCATGTCTTGTTGGAATTATCATAATTACAAGATAACTTGGAGATCCTACACAGTTCATGTCCTCTGACTAAATTATTCATTTTTATGGCAATTCTCAAAGGAAACTACTTAATTACTACACTAATCAAGAGCTGTATTCTTTTGCAAAATATTGAGGGCCCACCATGTAACATCAGCTATAATGAAATGACACATAAAATGCTAATATATGTAAAGATAGCTACTACACTAATCAAGAGCTGTATTCTTTTTACTCCCGAACTTGTTTGTTGGAGGAATTTTTCAGCCATGAATAAAATTTTGTCCGAATTTATTACTTATTAACATGTACAAGCGCAAATGGCATTCAAAAGCTTTGAATGTTTTTTGTACATAATTATCTTTTTATTTAAACATAAAGCTTTAATAGGAAATGGAACATACACTCTTAAAATAAACGTTCCAAATAAAGGTTTCTGCAGTGATGCCAATTTATTTTAGGGTGAACTAACCAATTTAGTTTTTGTTTTGGAGATCTGGAGTGGTAGTATTTGTTTTTTTCCCACTGAACTGCTGTGAATTTGCTGTAAACAACATTGTTTCTGCATAGTGAATGGTTTAATAAAGCTACGATTAGAAACTCAATTACCACTTATTTTCTGTTCACCCACAGGATATGAATACACCTGTTGATATAACCCACCATATCATCCTGGGTTCTAATAACAGGCTCTCTGGCAGTATTTTCTTTTTTTTAATGAAAGCTGGATCTCAGGGGACTTTATGTCCTGCTGTGGGCAGCTATGTCCTCTGCACACGAGTGAAAACACCCAGCCCCGCAGCAGGCTAAGCTCTGTAAAGCGCCTCCTCTCTTGGAAATTGGGGAAGCTTGTATTTTACAGTGCCCAACAGATCAAGCCCCCGGGAACATGAAGCAAATGTCCAACTCTTTTGTTATAGGCTTAACCGCTGCTGCTGCAGGTGAGGCATTAGACTGGGCGCATCTCTCTCATTCAGCCCCTGTCTAAGAATTTGACCTGTTCATGAATTTGAGTTTGATGCGAGGTGACTTTCCCACAAGTCTCTGGTTTGATTCCTCTTTTCCGTGACCTGAAGAAACAGAAAGTAATATTTAATAAAGGATTTCTCAAAATCAATAATTACTGTAGTCCAACTAGATTAATCATAATTTAAAATTAATTAATTCTTTATTCAAAATCAATAATTAATTAGATCTTTTTTATATTTGATTTGTCTTTAATGTCTTTTTAAAAGCCTCGAAACACAATACTCCTTGCATGCCAAATAAATATTGCTTAATCTTGAGGTGACATTTCACCCTTGTTGGTAAGGCAGGATATTTTTCTTTATAGTCATAAACATGCGGTCTGCAGGCCAGGCGAGACAGATTGATTGATCAATGGTCATAATGAGATGTTGGTGTGATTAGTGACCGGACAGGCATCTGGCCGCTCCAGATGTCTCGCACCCAGCAGCAGCTGATAGATTCTGGCCAGCTCATCGCTCTGTCTCTCTCTCCAGGGAATTTTTCATTTCTGTCCAGCATCTCACACGTACCACACCCAGTGTTCTTTCCACCATTTCGCGGCTCTCACAGAGTCAGGGGTCACCTCACTCAGGCTTGCTTTCTCTCTTTTTCTCAGTACACATACATTTTTGGGGATAAACTGCAAGATGATCTTGTGAAATGAAAAAAAAGATGGTTTTCATATTCCACCGCTATTCAGCAGTCCCCGGGGAACCAGATAAACAGTCGGCACGGCAGGACAGGCGGGGATTGATTGCCCGTTTGTGCGATTAAAGAGAGACAGAGGTAACATGCAGTCAGGAGGCAATTCGAAAATGGTAATGAAATTTAATGATGCGTGAAGATGGGTTTGGCTTTTTTGTCAGCAGAGAACACAAGAAATAAATGCTTTGCACTAAAGCGATTCGTAGCTGTGGGAAACGGTAGAGTGGGGCCGTCGTCAGGGGGAAGGACAACCAGGAACATCGTTCCGGGTCTTGTGACCTGGGGGTCCATCAATATAAATGTCGCATGCATGCGGCCACACATGTAGGCTATACATACAAACATGCCCTGGCTCTCTGGAGATGTTTTTTTTTTAATGCATTGGCAGAGTTGAATTCATTTACAGGATATCTCTGGGACAAAGTAACGCCTCTTAAGTAAATTGAAGTCATTGATTTTAATGAAAGTGTGGACCTGCACTGACAATACCAGATTATTCTTTGATAGAACTTCTTAATACTCTTTTGGTGAAGGTCAGAAAGCTGCCAGGGGGTTATCATTAAACTGATAAAATTACAGGTTCGGAATCAATATAATGGAACATAAAAATCCAGGTCAAAAAGAAGGAAAATTTTCTTTTGAAGGAAGATGTAACCATTAACTCACCCTCATGTTGCCTAATGTATCCTGTCTTCGGTGGAAGACGTTTAACAAAATGTTCCATAAGCAGATGGTGAACTGTGAAAATGCTCAAATTTAAAAAATAAAGTCATATAAATTCAGAAATTGCAAGTTTTATGCAACATACCGTCTATTTGATTTTTGAAATATTTACATCATTACATGTTTTTGTCCTTTAAAGATGTGAACTCTTGAAGGATAAGTTATGCATTTATTTCCATGACTTGTGTATTGAGTATTTTGGCTTATTTTCCAGTTCAAATATCTAAAAAACCTTGAAACATGATCATTAGAGAAGCAACAATGCATAAGTTATTAAGACTTGTTGAGAGAATGCATCATTAATATGAATGTATTTTGTCTCTTTTTTTCCACTTTGTTTATTTTATAGTAACAGTTCACCCCAAAATTATTATTATTATTTAATTTGCTGTTAATGGATTATTTGATTATGAATTATTATTATGATTTTTTTTTTTTTGTGTTTTAAAGTTTGTTGTTGAGTTGTATCATTACATCCTTTGCTCACAAATGGATCCTCTGAAGCAAATGGGTGCCGTCAGAATGAGAATCCAAACAGCTGATAAAAATATCGCAATCATACACAAGTAATCCACACCACTCCAGTCCATCAATTAACATCTTGTGAAGTGAAAAGCTGTTTGTAATAAAGAAAGCCATCAAGTTGTTGTTTTTTTCTTCTATCCATAATAATTCCATAATAAGTCTTGTCTGAATCAGGAAAGAGATATATAATATATACACCAAGATACAATCTATAAATATATTTTGCAGTGTTGCTTCAAGTAAATTAATTTTCAGATAGATATTTTTACTTAAAGAAAAATACTAATTAAAAACTAATTAGTGAAACATTTTTGCAGTGCACATTATTTGTCTGATTAAAACTTAAACTGAAAAAGAAATCTGTTTAATAAAATGACCCAAAATATCAATATCTGCAGTACTTATTCTTACATTCCTTGTTTCAGGTGATAACAAGGTCTCTGTAAGGTTTATGAACCTTCTGCTTCACATTTAATCTAAAAACGACACCGTCAGCTGATGATTCACTCAATTACGATACTCAAATATTAACCTTTCACGATCTCTCTGGCGCGGTGGAGGCATATATGCACATTATAGCATCATTAAGCTTTTGGAACACACAAGCAATGTCAGTTTCAGCGAAAACCAAGGCCTTGTTTTTCACAGAGTTGTTTTCCTGAAGATAACTAATTATGAAGACCACCGCTGAAAGGTTGCTTCACTGCCACATAAAGATAAAACAAATTGAAATGCACAAAATGCATGGCAACACATTAATAATGTTGTGGTTCTCCATGGCAGCCCGTCCAAGGAGACGTCTATGTTTCACTGAAACAAAAATAATGCAGAAATAATGGGACAAACATAACAAGGCTATGTATTCACAGCAGTGCATTATGGGTAAAGGCGCACCCTTGTTCTGCAAATGATCATTGATCACTTACCCACGGTTTGGATACTTACCACCTGCTGCATGCATGGTTACATCTTGCAAAATTACACAATCAACGTGACTAGCCATTGATTTGACGGTCTTGCAAGAAATTCTCAAACTGTTGTGTTCAATGGGGATGATATGGTAAAATGAGGGAGTTGATGAAGAATTGATTAGTTTTAAATGGTGAGGCTGATATTGTGTTATTGGAATGCTACAATCTCCGCTGCCTGTTTTTTTTGTGATGCCTGCGCCCCCGGGGAGCTGATGTTCCCTGTGCTGTAATGGTTTCCAAACAAGGTTCGTTTCATCAGGGCAAGGAACATTAAATATATGACAGCCGTAATATAGCAAATCTGAAAGCTGTGGTGCTTTTCCGCAAGTGGCTGTAAATTGTAGCTAACTCATTTAAGTCAACATGAAATCGAAATTGATTATACTGAAATTGAAAATTCTTGTTGTTCTTGTGAACAATTTGCACATTATTCAGGAGTAAACAAATGTTTGTTGTTGCAAACTTTCATTAAAATGCTGCACTGCTACACATTTCTTATTTCAATCATTTTTCAGCTGCTACCTGGAAAATAGCTGATCGCCACCACTCCCATTTATCTCAGAAGTTTGTTGAACCACTAGTGGGTGCAAAATTAGCTAAATAAATGTAGAAAATATGTTATAGCTTATAAAATGGTTTTAATTTCTTTCGAAGTCCACCAAATTATTGATGTAAGTGCTGAAAGATTTTATCCAAACTGTCGCATCAGTGCACAGATTCTACATCTTAAGTTGTGTGCTGTATGTTTACACAAACTTCCTTCTCCATCTTCATCCGTCTAAAACATCCGTATCTAACGATGCCCCAGCCGCGATTTCAGGGGCTCTGAGAAAGCTGGTGCCTATGAGCCACTGGCAGGATTAATTTCTCAGGTCATCACTTACAGTGTGAGATGCTCGCAAGAAAGCTCCAGGCAAGGACAGAGTAAACTCTAGGGAGACATGGAGAGACAGAGTGGGTGAGATGTCGAAATGTGTGCGTATGTGTGTGTGCGAAAACATAAGCTGCTCTCCATCATACTAAAGACCAAGGGAAAATTGAAGAGGTCATTGGTCCAGACCCACAGTCAGCCAGGATTCTTCAACACTGACGCCGTGCTGGAACCATCCAATTCGTCATCTTGCGGCTAATTGCACAGAAATGCTCCCTTATTTACCCAAGTAGGACGTGATCCTGAAAAAAAGTCACACAATCATAGCTAAAATTACGAAGTACAGAAATATTATATGAGCTGTTTTTTTTTTTTTTTTTTTTTAAAGATTGGAGAACAAGTTCTTGCAGATGCAAAACTCACCATCAAAATTTGAAGGCATCCTAGTTGGTTTACAGGGTGTTGCTATTTGTTCACTAGGGTTTTTTGGGTGGTTGTTAGGTGGTTACTTGCTGGCATGAGTCAAAAAGGGCCCACAAAGAGTCCAATCTATGATATTCTCGCCCCAAGATATGGGTCAGCTCCCTATTTCAATGTAAGTCTAAAGGAATTTTTGGCCTTTCTAGGTCACATAAAAAAGTAAAAGCACATGTCTTCTTATGAATTGCCATTCCATTCTGCATAAAATGTTGTTGACTGAGATTAGTGTGGCGCGAGACTAGAAAAGTGTATTTATATTCAATACTTTAGGGGCAATTGCCTTCAAATATATGTCGCCATTAAACTGAGTATTGTCATTTAAGTATCTATACATTTTTACACATACGTATCTCAGCAAGATTCTCTCAAAACTATTGATCTGCCAACAGGAGTTGACGTGGAATAACAAACAGACCATATAAGGAATCTGTTTATGCTTATGCTTTGCGACAACTTGCAAAGCATACAGAATTGCATTCAGTTGCTCTCATTTTGCAATACAACGTGTCAAATTAAACTTGTGTAAATAAAATTGTCAGCATATTTTCACATACTTGAGTAGAGTTTGTTTTGGGCCTTATGCACCAACTTTTAATATTTAAAGGAATAGTTCATTACCAGAACGTACATTTCCTGATAATTTACTCACCCCCATGTCATCCAAAGTATTGATTTCTTTCTTCAGTCGAAAAGAAATTAAAGTTTTTGAGGATTTTATTGGTGGCCAATGGGTTGAAGGTCAAAATTGCAGTTTCAATACAGCTTCAAAGGGCTCCCGATCTCAGCCAAGGAATACGACTCTTATCTAGGGAAATGATTGGTCAGGTCAGGAAAAAACAAATCTATTTAATTTTTAACCACAAATGCTCATCTTGCACTAGGTCAACCTCAAGCATTATGTAATCAAGCACTTGGGTATAGGCAGAAGTACCGACATCCGACAACAACATCCTTGTTGATCCTGGTACAACATTCCAATCAACCAATCAGACATGAGATCTTACTTTTCAGGAAATATCTGTTTTAGGCTTATAGTCAGGATTAGGTGCTTCTACACCCTTGTTAATCAGCTATCATTTCCCACTGATTTTAGGAATAAACTATGGGTAGGGTTAGGTATAGGGGTAGGGGATTGTGTTAAGTCTATATTTTTGGATGATAATGTTGATCCAGGATCATCAAAAGATGTTGATCCAGGAACATGTCTTACTTGGCAAAATCACGGCGACCCACATCGCACAGAGCTAGTGTTAGACAAACATTTGTGTTTAAAAAAGTATGTACATTTTTTATTTTTTTAAGAAAATGACCAATTGTTTCACTAGATAAGACCCTGATTCCTTGTCCGGGATAGTATAGAGCACTTGGAAGTTGCACTGAAAGCAGTTTGGACCTTCAATCTGTTGGCCACCATTGAAGTCCATTATATGGAGAAAATTCCTGTTATGTTTTTCCTCAAAAATCTTCATTTCTTTTTGACTGTAGGGAGACATGAACATCTTTGGATGACATGGGGGTGAGTAAATTATCAGGAAAATTTTCAGGTAAGGTTTCATTACTTAGCAAACGCTTTAATCCAAAGTAACTTAAAATGTGGAATACAACAAGCGTTTTATGATAAGGCAAAACACGAGTAGTGCTAACAATGTAAAGTTTCAAACACTGCCCCGGGGAGTGCTTCCCAAAAGCATCACTAGCTAAATTAAGGGGTGTGTTTTAAGGAATTGTTATTATTGTTGAGGGTTGCATTTAACTGTTTTGTTGTTATTTTTGCAGGTTTGATTAAACTCAAACGAAGAAGGAATATAATAATAGTCAAAACAAAACAAGCAAGTGTTTTGATATTTTTGAACAATAATGTTGATCCAGGATGCACTTAAGTGCTCACAGAAGAGATGGGTTTCCATTTGTTTCTTGAATACTGTAAGGGATTCGGCATTCTGGATATGGTTGGGAAGATCATTCCACTGGCAAGGAACAGTAAATGAAAACATCCTGGAAGTTTAAAAAAACTGTAATCTTAACTGAGCAATAGTAATAGTACTACTTATCTTTGCAAGCACAGGTTGATAGAATTAGTTCAGGCCTCTGAACTCAACCCACTGTCATTTCAGGAACAACAAGGATGTCGAATATGTTGGGTAAATGTTAAGCACACCTTCACATGTCTATGCTAGCTCATGGATTAGGACTGTGACATGCAAATATATGCAAATCTACAGTGTCCCCCTTGTTTTTGACCTTAAAACCTGGAATGGACAAGAGTTATCTGTGGGGATCTCTAGGGCATCAACGGTCTCCTCTGTGCTGTCAAACTCTGATCGCACCGGCTGCCCTTTTCGCCCGTTATGTATTCATGCCTCCCGTCCCTTAGGTGTAAAAATGAAAAAGAGAAATGAGGAGAATAAAGTGACAGATTAATTTATTGACCAAGCAACCTCCTCTCGGCTCACACCTCTCCGTCTATCACCGCCCCAGGTGTCTTCATTGCCAGCCGCGTGATGGTCTGACGCCAAGTGACTGAGAGGTGATGCGTGGGCAGAAATTGAGAGCGATGGTCATTCATCACACGGGGGTAAAACCAGCACCTCTTTCCTCCTGAGACAGCAGAAGGTGATGGGAATGAGAAAACCAGGCTGAGGTTTTTTACGTTGTCTGGCCCATATATCCCATAACGCCGTTGCCTTTGTTAACGTCAGGCATGGAAGGGGGAGCTGGGTCATCTTTTTCTAGGACTGTTCCTGTATCCTTTTTTCGTGTGCCTTTATTATGGAGGTGTTCTCCATCTCGACCTCTTGTATATATCACGCCCTTGTCTTCCTGCTGCTTTAGGTTGATGTAGAGGGTCATGTGGTTTCCACATGGACTATGGTTTGATGGACAGTATCTGTTTAATGCAGGAAAAGAATGATATATCATACTGCCAAGCTTTTAAATAATCTTTACACGTTTGACAGGTACTGCACACTGGGATAGACTTGTCTGTATGAATTCTGCTGTCAGTATTCTATTACTGCCTGATGGGAAATAAAATCTGGTCACATTAAAGATATAGTTCCATTAAAAAAAAAAAAAAAAAAAAAAAAAATAAGAAAAAGACAATTTGTCATCATTTACTTACCTTCATATGCACAACTCAAAAAATAAAAAATAAAAAATAAAAATCCAAACAGATCATTAAAGTGGTCCATACACTTGCAATGTATTCCAAGTCTTCAGAAACCATAAGATAGCTTTGCTTGAGGAACAAACCAGAATGGAAATAGCGCCAAATTATTTGTTAAGTATTGTATTTACTATTTTAAATACAAAATACTTGTACGACTTCGTTCTGTCCATTGGTCGACTGGATGAATGCGAGCTTGGAGTAAATTATAAAAAGGGATGGGGTTTGTGAGAAAAAAAGAAAATACTTGAGAAGTCTAAAGAGAAGTTGAGTAATGATATTTTGATAAAAAATTACAAGCAACAAACATATTATATATAACTAATATATTTATGCTAACATACATATATCTCAACATAAACATATTTAACCAACAATAAATTAAACCGCATTAACAATTAAAAGATGTTTTTGTAGCCTCAAACTATTTTATATTTTATATACAACTGAATATAAGATAATTCTAATCCTCTGCAGCCTTGGTTATATAAGCTGAAATGGAAAACCATTTAAAAATGTGATAAATGACTATAAAGACAAACACTTTTTAGAATATGCACTTATGGATCATGCACAAAAAGACCAGGAAGAAATGTTAAAATTTTTTTGCATCTCTGCAGGCGTGCTGCAGTCATGAACATAGCTGCACTAAAACTTTATGTTATAGAATTTAAAAACTAAATTTTTTTAAAAGTATTTTTAGCCCATTGTGCATCTAAACATCTACTTTTTTCTTTGAATAATGTGAATTATTAAAAGTCACATTAATAAGTCAAAGCAGAGTAAGGCAGCAACCCTCATATCTCCCACTGGGGCCTCATTCATGAAACACAAGCAGAACGAATTTCTCTGTGAATCATTCTCAAAAACCTTTATTACGTAATTCAGCGATTAATGTGTTAATGGTTTTACAGAGGATTTATGGAAGAATTTGTTCAGCTTGTGTTTTATTAATGAGGTCCGATGAGTTGTTGCATTACTCCAGCAAGCATACAGAATCCAATAGCATGGTATACTACTAATTCTCCTCAGAGTGCAAGACTGAAAAACTGATGAAAGGAAGGAAGATTCCTTGCTTTATGTTCAACGATTTCATTTTTGAGTTGAAGGTCTGGTGATAGATGCCGTGATGTAGCAGGCGAACAGACAAGAGGCGAAAAGTTTGACATCCGCTTCTTCCGAGGTTCAATCAAGACGTGTGGCTGTAAGCAGGAGAGAGAATGAAAGAGGGTGAGTGAGAGAAGGATACCTAACCTGGCCAAGTCATGATGGATGAGTCCAATTGCACCCCCTCATCAATCAGCAAATGCTGCAGCACTGTAAAAAAAAAAAAAAGTAAGAGGAGGGGAGGGGAGGGGAGGGGAGGGGGAGCCCAGGCGGTTTCAACTGAGAACCGGGAGGACATGGTGAATGGGAAATTTTATGGGATCCATCTATTTGAATCTTCACACCCTGATTGCTTCCTTTCGGGATCCATCTATTTGAATCTTCACACCCTGATTGCTTCCTTTCGCTCTTTGGGTGTTACAAACTCTTGTGCATGAACGAAGATCTGTGAAAGTTGCAAAGACTAAAGTCTCAATCTAGAGCTATTTCTTTACAAAAGTTAGAGTCAACCACGACCCTCCTAAAACGGCTCGTTCTAACACGAACCCACATATCAACATACATTATGTGGGCAAGATTTGCCATATGCCTACCAAATGTTCACGCAAAGAAAGAAGGCGTTACTTTTATTCTCTGTTGCCACCACTGCGCATTTGTGGAATTGCTGTGTGTGCTGGTTGTGACAAAGCGAAACTACTTGTTTTGGCCTTCCAAAAGAGGAACGACTAGCAAACAGTGGTTTAAGTTGTATTTCAAACTGTTCCAGAACAGTTCCAATCCAAATATTCAGATGTGTGCAGCGCATTTTATGGAGCGACGGCAGGACTGTTTCCTGAACCAGTAGCTGCAATGCATCTGTGGCCACAAAGGCTGTTTCTATAAAGTTGTGGGCAGTTCAACTTTTGCAAGGACAGTCTGGAGCTTCTGAACTCACAGCCGTAATGTACGTTTTTTTTTTATATATATTTAAATAGTTGCCAATGATGATCCAACAACGAGTTTTGAGCCGTAGAGTAGCTTTTATGTTGTTGTTTCTCAGATCACCAAATGCAGAACATGGTTTTTATGTTTACGCAGCGGCGATAACGCAACACGTAAAAAAACACGTAAAATGGTGTCAACGGACAGTATAAGGTCATTATAATTAGTAATTATGACCCCACTGGATCCAACAAATGCTCGTTTGTAATGGGTTTTACTGGATTTGTCTCGTCTAGTGATGTTCCGGATCGCAAAAAAATAACTGGTATTTAACGGATCTTCTAGTAAGCACCGGTCGAACAAGTTCACCAAATGAACGGAATCGTTTGAAATGGTCCCGCGTCTCCAGTACTCACTAATACACAAATTACTTAAGTTATTTGGTTTTCTAAACATTCCTTGCCACTCCCTCTGACACGAAATAAAACCAATATCCCCAAGTCTGATTCAGTAACGCCTAAACAGTACCGCTGATGGGAGGTGCACGAGCAGAGCCAAGCGGACTGAGTCTCGTGTTGCTGGCCCTGGGAGACGGCATAGTATGTTAAGGGGCGTATCATTTCCGTCACACACTTGAGGCATTCAGCCAATCACAACGCACTGGATAGCTGGCCAATCAGAGCACACTCGCTTCTTTTTCAGACCGATGATTTTTGTAAAAATCAAATGTTTTCAGAAAGATGGGGCATAGCGGAAGAAAACAATAATGTGTATTATATGGGAAAATAATGTGTTTTTTTTTAACCTTAAACCGCATATAAAACACATGGCATTACACCAATACAAAAAATAATGTTCTTTTAGCAGCATCATATGATCCATTGAATGTATTATCTTAAGTATGAACACACTAGGATGTAGGTGCACACAGTTTCATTGTTTACTGCACTTTTAATATTCTTTTCGTTATTTCCCTACGCTGGCTAATGAACTGGAAGTCTTGCACCATTCACAGAAAAAACGGCTTACTTCCATGTTGAAAAATAAGGTGGATACACGAATGTAAACTGCAAATTATGGCAAAAGTATGCAAATTTGGCAAAAATGTAAGGTATACAACAAAACACCACTGCACAGAATATTTGTTTTTCACAAAATGCTTGATATGGATTAAAAATGTTAGGACATTTTTCAGTGTAATCTATTTTTTCCCAAACTTGTTACACTTGTGGTGCTTCCAGTCAAAAATGACCAACCTACAAAAACTCCTTATGAATTTCTATTATCCAAAAAAATACAAATAAAAAATGGATTAAATCAACTTGTTTTCTTTCAGTTAGCCCAGGTTTGGAACTACAGTAATTGATTGTAGGGCCTTTCCTCTTTGATCTGACCATATGCATCTCAGCTGTTAGGAGTGAATATTGCCAAATTTTTCCACAAATAAAGCTTTTTTTAACTGAGGAGCATAAGCTCAAATCAATGAGACCTTTGACCAATCCGTTTCCAAAATGAAAAACAAAACCTGTGCTACTAACAAGTTGACAAAAAGACTGAATCCAACGATTTGGGTGATAATATTGCATAATGAGAGATTTACAAAACACTTTTCAAAAGGCTGGTCATTTGTGACCGGGAACACCCAATCGAGGTAAAGGATTTTCAGCACAGCACAAGGGTTAAATGGTTCAGTATACAGAGCATGGTATTTCCCATTCCAAAAACATAGCACCACACAAATATTTTTCCATGGCCTATTCATAAATAGCATATCTATTACCATACTACTTGTACTATTTCTCCGGTATATACATTTCTTTATGCATAAAATATCTTGTTTGACAAAACGTGTCATATACAACACAGCACTATTCCTCAATGCAAGGCTCACAACCTTCCTTTTTCAATGTGACGAATGAAGTAACATCAACCACATTTCTTCCTTCTCAACACATTATTTGATCACATTTTAAACAAAATTAGATTAAAAATGCAAAACAACAAATAATAAAACTCATTTTATAAATTATAATAAAATTAATTTTTATAAAATGACATTTATGTGTTGATTGTAATTTAAGTTTTGTAATTTCAAAACATTTCTGTTGCATAATGTGCGCTGTTTCACTTAATATTTCTACAAAAGTAGCATGTCAACTACGCACAGTATCAGTAAGCAGCAATCTATTTAATTCTGAACACAGATGGTGCGTACAGCTTGTAAACCTAAACAATTTCTTACAGTCAACTCATTTGTAGTTTACAAGGCTGTGAAATATTATAAATCATTTACCTACAGGGCTATATCACTAAGTTTATAAGACAATTTATTTATCACTTTTATTCAAATGAATAAATAAATAAATAAATACAGTGACATGCAAAAAGGTTTCCAAAAAAGCACAATGCAAATTGTACTACTGTACCATGGCCTATCGCAAGATGATCCCTTTTCAAGCCATTTCGCATGAAGGTCACTTTGCACGGTGCATCCGCTCAATATCAATAAAAAGAGGCTCGATATATTTTCTATATGTGAAACCATCATCCAGTAAATGGTAAAAGAGAAAATGGACCTTGTCACAAAATGGTAGCCCTTAAAGGTGAAGTTCATATGAAATCAATGTGGGCCGCACACATGAACAGATAGGAACACGGAAATCAAAATTTTTATTGTTTATATGGGTGCTTGATGCCTGAATCCAGCTCAGCTGACAAACTCCAAATTGCCTGACAAAAATAAATAAATAAATAAATAGCTGCTGTTAAGTACCATATGTACATTAATACTTTTGATACCATGACAGTAAACCAAGTCATGTAGCCTAACGATAGTAAATGTAAAAACAACGACAACATGTTACATTAAGTTTGTGTACTTTTAGTGTTTAGAGTTTTACCTCAGCCTCAGTTGTGTAGCTGAATAAAACCCCAGCTTATCGACGATAGGATGCATTTGCAAGTTTAATTTCAGTGAACTTTTAGGTAAATATCCACTTCATCGAAGCCTAGTATTTCCGTTTTTTTGAGTTGTGAAGTGCCTCTGTTTTACTGAGGGAGCAGCCGCGCCAAACAATTCAATATGTGTGAGGTGTCTGCTCCAAACGAATCGGTGCTTGAGTGAGCTGTCGGATTCATTCAGACTGACTCGCAAAAACGATTCAGACATCCTACCTAACGAGTGGAAATGATTAATTTGCAAGAACCCGACTCAAAAAAAGCGAATAATTTGCGAACCGGACCGTCTAGAGAAGAGAACACGTCTCAGAAGATATAATTAGTGAAAATGTATTATATAATATATTCCATTATATCCTGCGCTTCTTTGTGTAGAGTAAGTATAATGTTGTTATGCAGCCACTCCAAACGATTTCATGTGTGCTTGCGTCATCCAAACTTATTCGCGAAACGATTCAGACTATTTGCAAACCGCTCCAGATCGATTATTCGGTGCGCGATGAGCTGTCCGAATCATCCGACTGAATCGCAAACCGTTCAGTTAGCTTTCCGAATTATTAATGAATCACAGATCTATTGCTTTGGAAAGATTCACTGTGATGAACTCAAAAGGGTAATGTATTCGCTAATTGGGCATCCGCAGTTAAGTTTCTAAACAGCTGACAGGATATGAGTCACATATGATGGTAACATTTGCATGGGAAAATGTTTCTTATTTTGCTATCCTGCAGTCTCAGCCAAGACCGATATTAGGGTAAGTAAATGATGGGATTTTAAATACTTGTTAAATTTTGTGAATTTGAATGAAGGTTTTTGATCACTTCTTGGTAATGGGTAGTGGACTGTGTAAGTGTATGGTGCTGTGAAAACAGGCCCACAACCCTTGGATGGTTTTTTGACGGGTTGTGTTGTTGGTTAGTGTGGACTGTAAGCATAACTTCCAGACGGGCTGTGTTGTGAAATAGGCCCGCAGCCCTGGGGGAAAAGTTAAAAATATAAAGTTTGATTCTGGACTAGGATATTGAAGCCGTCACCTTGAGGTTTAGATAAGTTTTTCTCTCATACATTGGGTAAATAAAGGAATATCATGTGTAATTGGTCAAATTCACCTTGTCAGTAGAACCCTGATGATGGTAATGACTTGAGGGCCAAAATATTACATTTTAGTACAATGCAAAAGTTATAGGCAGCTCTCTTGTGATGTTGGGCAGTTTGACACCTCTAGCAACTTGGTGCATGAATTTTTTATATATATATGTATATGTATTTATCAAAAAAAAAAAAAACAGTTTTAGTTACGTGTAATGCACTTTTAAATACATACATACACATTCTCTACTGCTACTGTGATTGTAGACCATGATCTTGCATCTTCCACAGTTAAATACAGCAGTAGCTATATTAGCAACCAATCATCACTGAGACACATACAGATCTCCAGCGGTTCAGTGGCTGTCAGTGTTCATGTTCCGGAAGTTGCCAGCTTATGCAACACTTAAGCTAAGTTGTAAATTAAACATGGCTGATGCAACCTATGTCATAAAGGTAGAACAAGGAATACCTCATCTTCAGAAATGCTTGCTTCACATTACGTTGACTGGCCCAGCATTATAGCTCTCTTGAAAACATAAAGTGATTGCACTGATGGGGAAAGGATCCACACGGGAAGTTCATGCCTTTTGAATGGCAGTGAGTCTGTTTGTCAGCACTTAAACTTAATAGATAGCTGAATGAGGGATCAGTCTCAGTGCTTCAGGGCTAAATGAGCTTTATACGGCCCAGACATTCATATTCCACTCACTTTCACTGTCCGCTCACCTTTGAATGTCAGCGATCACTTACAGTTATTTATGAGAGTCTCTCTATTCAACCGCTTACGAAATGACACAAGCCATAAATTGCTACTGTATTTGAAGCGATGGAAAAATGTTTGTGGAGGCCTGTCATGGAGATTAAATTATTTTATTGGCACCAAAGGAGAGCTGATGTCAAAGTGTTTTGTGTGACTAGTTTTTCATGCAAACAAAGTACACATGCAGGCTGACATGTTAAAATTATAAATGTATTTATTTAAAAACATATATGCATTATTTGTCAATTGTCAAGGAATTTATCAAAAAAGGACATTGTTAATATTATTTCTTAACATACACTACTGGTAAAACTACCAGTTATTACATAAGTTTGTAATAGTTTTTATTTATTTTACATTTTTTGAAAGATGTCTGTTATGCTGACCAAATCTATTTAATCAAAACAGAAAAAAATAATATTGTGAAATATCATATTTTAAAAATATATTTAAATATATATATATATATATATTTAATTCTATGATGCAAAGTTTTATGTGTCACATCTAACATGCTTAATGTATTTATTTATTTAATTTATTTAATTAATTCAAACTTTTTTTATGACTCGTTGTTTTTGTGATAATCTACCATACCAAAAAAAAAAGTTTGGGTAAATATTAAGATAAAAAAAAATGTTTATTAAGCAAAGACACATTAAATTGATCAAAACTGATAAAAAAGAGATAAAATATAAAGTGTTACACACATTTCTATCTACAATATTTTTTTTTAACTTTCTATTCATCAAATCATAGTTCCTGAAAAAAATGTATCACGATTTTTACAAAAATATTAAGCTGCAAAAACTTTGATAAAAATGAAAAAAATTGATAATACTAAAAAAGAAAAACATTAGCAATAATTGTGTACCAATAATATCTGAGCTCCAATTCAGCATTAGAATGATTTCTGAATGACCACGTCACATTGAAGTTTCTGTTATCACATTTTAAATTGTTAAAATAGATATTTTTTAAATTGTAATAATATTCCACAATATTACTGTTTTAATAAGATTATTAAAATAACTAAAATATTTAAAATCCTCAAATTCCAATCTTTTACAAATATGTATGTGTGTGTGTGTGTGTGTGTGTGTGTGTGTGTGTGTGTGTGTGTGTGTGTGTGTGTGTGTGTGTGTAAAAATTCTGGAATTTTGAGATCCTGTAGGGATTAGGCAAAAATATAGCCTACAGTTCAGTAAATTGTGTCACTCTGTCACTCCCAAATGTCAATTGTTGGCTGTCAAATTTGCTATAGTTGTCTCCTCAGATAACAGTTTTATCAAAAGGAAAAAAGTGAGCCAACACTGAATTCATAAGTTTGGGGATGGTGAAAGCAAGGAAAAGAGGGAAAGTGTGGGGAAAAAAAAGTTGAGAACCAACAGGGATGCAAGGAGGCAGAGGACGACGGTGAGAATAAAAAGACATAATGTGATAAAACCTAAAAAAAAAACTGAGTTACGAATGAAAAGCTGTTTCATGTGTCTTATCAGAAACACACCTGCGTCAGTGACAACTGTGTGACAGCAGCACGGTGATAAATGAGTGTATTTAAATAGCAAATGAGGGATGAGACGAACACATGAAGGTCACTGGCGTACGTCTAAAGCTGAACCCTGTTACCCCCATTATAATTGCTTCTTTCAGCCAATGTTCCTCATGAATATTAAGTGGGATTTAACGTAGACACACCTCCACCTCTTCCAAAAACTTGACATCAAAATTGAGCAGCAATATTATCTCATCATTCTTTTACATCTAAGTGTTTTCTATTTGCATAAAGCAACAAGAGGGTCAAGTACATTCTTCTTGCGTGAAGATAAATGACACTTTGGTCTCTGCTGAATACTTGAGTGCAACTCACAAAAAAATAAATAAAAACATAAATAAAATAAATACATAAAAACAATGCGCCCAGGTAGCATTTCACCTCCAAATTAATAGGAAAGAGATAAAACACAATAATTTGCTTAAAGTTGTCATCATGACAATTAAACACACTACAATTCCCATTATTCTCACTGGTGATTCTCATTAGATTCTCAATACTGTGATTACTGTAATTGTAAAAACATATTAAAATACTACCATTATGTATAAATACTTAATTTCTAAGTTTTTATTATTATTATTATTATTATTATTACTTTAACTAAAATTTGTGAGGAAATATTTTTAAGCTAAATTCTCATGATTATGTAAGTCAAGCGTCATTATAAATAACTAAAACGCAAACTAAAATTAAAACGAAAAAAAAAACTTGAAATAAATGTTAATTTATGTAAATGTAAATATATATATTCTATCTTGAGTTACCTTTATGCATCAAAAAATGAATGTGTATTAAAAAAAGAGAGTGAGAGAGAGATTTACAGATGCACTTGATGATGTAACCAAAAGTTTATTTTATAATTTTACTAATGTATGTGTGTTGCAAGTTGGCTACGGGTTTTGTTTTTTTTCTCACGCTACTGCACTTAAGTCATTTTGCAAATCCACTCTCACCTAGACCTTTGTATAAACTTGTTCAAGGACAGCTTCACAGACAAACATTGTCATTCACTGGCTTCACCTGTGTCTCCCATTGTAACCAGTGAAAGAAATTACATTTTTCATTAAACACGACAGCCATTCATTTGCACATCAGGGTCAAGCTCACAACTCAGAAAGCATTCATGCAAAGTACAAGAAAATATATATTTTTTCAGCACATCAGTATTAGATCTAGACATGTACAGAAAACTAGAGTTTGATTTCTACCACACTAGAACATAAGAGCATTACTTCTCCACTGAGCTCAGGATGTACAGTCCAGCGCCAAATGGAGAGCAAAATAGGGATGCACTGAAATGAAAATTCTTGGCCGAAGCCGAAACCTAACAAAATGAAACACTGGGCCGAATACCGAATATGGTTTTTCTAGTTTTTTCCCCCATGTATTTTGCCAATTCTTTTTCACCATTTTCACCAATTCAATAGCCAAAATGTGCTTTTTACTGTTTTGTCTTGCTTTTCAAAGAAAAATAAATAAATTACAAAACAGCAATTTAAAAATATTTAACACTGAACATTTTAACATTCTAGCAGACTCTATACCAACAAAGCACAATTTAACTTAATATTTTAGTAAAATAGTATTTTTTTGGCCATCAACAATTGAATCAACAGGTATTTTTTTTTTTTTTTTTTTTTTTACTGACAATTAAGAGCAGACTTTTTTTAAAAACATTACAAGATATTACAGATCCTAATTTGAACACTATGTCTGAATGTTATAATAAATGTATTAACAAAGCTGTTGTAATGATTATTATCATTATTATTGTCTTACTTTTAATTTTATTTCACAGAACAAAAGTAAAATGACAATCCTAACATTTATGAACGTTCTTGCTTTTTTTCTCAACTTTTATTTTGGCAGAAACACACAGGAAGACCTCAGTGCTTCTTTTTGTTGAAAACCGCATATTTATAAATGAGTCTCGTTACTCATTTTGATTATCCAGGAGTGACGCGTGGTGACATGCTGCCAAGATGGTGACGGCCAGCTTCGCCCACTTTGAGCTTCAAAAATGCTCTTCAGAAATCTACGGGTGACGTCACGGACACTATGTCCATGTTTTTATACAGTCTATGGTTAACAATAGGGCTGCACGATTTCAATTGTCATGTGTGTCTCATCAGTAAAGCCGGTTCTGTGATTTAGCAGTAAATGTCCATCACCTGCTTTCAAATGGAGTGGCACTTACTACACAAAGCCGTAGTTCGCTGACAAGCTACGCAATGTCGTGTTCATATCCAAATGCGATTCATCTGCGATTATGACTCGATATTGCATAGCTTGTCAGCGAACTATGGCTCTGTGTAGTAAGCGCCGTTCGATTTGAAAGCAGGTGATGGACATTTAGTACTAATCACAGAATCAGCTTTAATGAAGAGACACGCATGACAATCGCATGCGATTAATCGTGCAGCCCTAGTTAACAAGCAGATAGCGCCGCAAGTTTGTGCAGTGCTGTCAGAATACATGCAATTCAAGCGCAAAAACATAATGTTCTGCAGTTTAATTAATTGTTTAAGGCCATTTCAGTCATCATACAGTAACCAGCAACAATCACCTCTTCCTCTTCTCATCGAAGACATGCACTGCAGTACTAAACAGTCTATCGCTGTCGGTGCTTGTAATGATTTTTTGCTTCTTTCTCTGACAGTTTTAAATGCTTCCACACTGCTGACATGTTTATTGCATTATAAAGAGTGCACACCTCTCACTTTGCGCTGGTTGCTATTTGATCGCGTCACATCATTGTTCAGTACAATTTATTCGGTCTTTTTTTGCTTGTTTGGCCAAATGCCGAAAGAGCTTTTTAAAAAAAATTTATTATTCTTTTTTTTAAATTATTATTTCCAGCCAAATCATTTCGGTTGCCGAACATTCGGTGCATCCCTAGAGCATTAGAAATTAGAAATACGTCAATAGCCTGTGGCTGCTTCGACCAGGGTTTCGTAAAAACTGCATTAAAAGTTCCAGCAGTAACACAGATGGAAAAATAGACAAAACAACACACAGAAACACAATTTCAAGACAAAAAAAAAAAAAAAAACCTTCAATGACAGAACCAAAACAAATTGCTTTTAAGGGAATAGTTCATCCAAAAATTACAGTTTGCTTAAAATAAATTTTTTTAGCATTACCTGTACATCAGTAGTTCACTAAAGGATCCTCTACCATGAATGGGTGCTGTCAGATTGAGAGTCTGAAAAGCTGTGTTTTTGTAAGAAACAAACCCATCATTAAGTTGCATTCCTCATCTTCCAAAAAAAAAAAAAATGTAAAAACAAAAATTGTCTTTAAAATAAAAAAGCCATAAAATTTATATATATATATATATATATATATATATATATATATATATATATATATATATATATATATATATATACACACACACATTCTTTATGTATTAATGGAGAATGAACGTTGTAATTAAATTCATCTTTAATTTTAATAAGACATTTTATGAATTTTCTTTTTTGTTTTTTTAATTGCAAAATGTTTAAATTGCAAAATTTTAAAACTACTTGCCTTCTCAAAGTCGGTGTTTCAAATCCAGCACATGGAAGTACAAACATTTGGTATACGGCACTGCTTTGCTCTTGATCGACACTTCCCTTTGAAAATCTAAATATCAATAGCTGCATTCAAATGCCTCTTTTTGCATATTGACCTCTGACACCTGGGTGGCAAACTGTAAGGACACGTTTATCTGTTGACGTACAGACAGGCAGCAAGCAACCCCTCGACTCATTCCTGAATTAGAGGTGTGACTGCCCCTGTCATTTATAAAGAGATGTGTAAAAGTCAAACTCATTTCTTAAAGTAGAGGCATTTTACCAGCTTCAATTATTCATTTGGCTGCTTTAAATTATTAATCTATTCATAAGGAGACTCAATTATACTCTGAAAACAGAAGCTGAGACGGTACACGATTTTCTTTTTACTTTTTTTAACTTTTTTTTTTTTAAGAGATGACCTACATTAAAAAGCGTTCATGTTCTTATTATTTTATCTTTGTAGCATAACCTACTCACTGCATTCATAATACATCTCTCATGATGAAAATAAAGACATGCCTTATGAGGTGGGAGGAAGAAAATGCATTTCTCATAGGCCATGTATACTGTCTAGGCATTTTGAAAGAAATCATTTGAATGTGTTTTGCTTTAATATGCTATTGTTTGCTGTACGGGACTATTATCATTAATTAAAGATGTTTTTTTTTTTTTTGTTTTTTTTTTTGCTTCCATATATAAGAGTCATCTATGATTCATATTCCACAGACAAATGTTGTAAGGCTCTATTGTATAGTAAGCCACATTCAGCACTAGAAATTTTAATATTCACTGGGCATTTATATTTACATTTTCATTACATTTTATATCCACAGACCATATTATATATATATATATATATATATATATATATATATATATATATATATATAATGTAATGAAAATGTAAATATAAGTGCCCAGTGAGTATTAAAATTTTTAGTGCTGAATGAGGCCAACTATACTCTATATATATATATATATTACACACACACACACACACACATATGTATATATGTATGTATATATATATATATATATATATGCATTATAAATTCTGACTCTTAAAACGAGGCTAATTTGATTACAGTAAGGTCTCATTCATTAACATTGGGTAAAGATTTTTCCAGTGTGAACAAAGATTTGTGATAAAAAAAAAAGAGTGTTTGTTGCATGTTCCTAGGAGCGGGGTTTTTTCTGGGTTTGTGATGTCACAAACCCGGGTAGTAACACGTTGTAGTCCCTACGAGCCATTTTTGTAGGCATTAAACTGACAGAATTTTATAAGACAGTATCTCCGTTTGCATTAAACTTTCAGTGCCGCAAATTTGCAGATATTTTTATGCTCAAACAGCAAGGTTACACACTAATTAACATAAAAAAAATTTAAGTCAACCACCCCTTTAAAGGGGTCATATGAAATTGCTAAAAAGAACATTATTTTGTGTATTTGGTGTAATGCAATGTGTTTATGAGGTTTAAGGTTTAAAAAACACATTATTTTCCTCATATTGTACATTATTGTTGCTCCTCTGTGCCCCGCCTTTCTGAAACGCGTCGATTTTTACAAAGCTCATCGTTCTGAAAAGCAAGGTGTGCTCTGATTGGCCAGCTATCCAGTGCGTTGTGATTGGCCGAATACCTCAAGTGTGTGACGGAAATGTTACGACCCTTACCATACTGTGATGCCGTGTCCCGGCAAGACGAGACAAAACCAATAAAACCCATTACAAACGAGGCATTTGTTGCATCCAGTGGGGACATAATTACTGATTATAATGACATATACGGTCTTTTTACGCGTTGCGTTGCATATCGCGCCGCGTAAACATAAAACCATGTCTGGATTTGTGATTGGAGAGACAACACAACAAGTGCTACTCTACACTGCTCAAAACTCGTGTTTGAATCATCAGTGGTAAATTCTTTAAATATGAAAACGTACTTACAGACAGTGAGTCAGAAGCGTCAGACTGTCCTTGCAAAGTTTTATTTTATTTTCACTTTATATAAACAACCTTCATGCACAGACATTATAGTCTACTCTCCTTGGTTCAGAAAACAGTCCCACGTAAAATGCACTGCACACATCTGAATATTTGGGTTGAACTGTTCTGGAACAGTGTTGTAAATACAACTTAACCACTGATTTCTAATTGTGTCCTCTTTTGGAAGACCAAACAAAGTAGTTTCACTTTCACAAACAAACACACAGCGTCTCCACCACAAGGTGGTGGCGGTGACAGCAAAAATACTACAGCTAGAATCAAAAGTCTTTGTGTAAACATTTGGGCTGTGTTATGCAAATCTTGCCACACAGTGACATACACGTGGGGGCGTGTTTGAATGAGTCATTTTAGGAGGGCATGGTTGAGTCTTAACTTTTATAAAGAATATCTCTTTGGGTTTGAGACTTTAGTCTTTGCAACTTTAGTGATTTTATCTATGAACGAACAGGTTGTAACACTCCAAAGAGAAAAGAAATCTTGAAATTACATCATATGACCCCTTTAATGTAAAGTATTACAATGCATTTTATACATAAAGCAATAGGTTATTCAAAAATGTCATTAATTTTATTAATAAAACAGACAAACTGTCAATAGGACCAAATGTCAAATTTTTAAAAACACAGTGCCCATCATGCTTGCTACACAATATCTACAAGCAAATGTTCCTTCACATCCAATAACTGGGGCATTCACCATTGAACCTGCATGAGTCTGAAGACGAGACACGCTCTCTTAGCATTTATTTATTTATTTTTTTATTTTTTTTTTCATTTGGAGCTCACCGTACTGATAATGCCAAACCTATTATGCAAATTGGCAAAGTTGGTCTTTTGAAGAAAAGAGCATTTTTCAAAATTCATTTGGCTTGCCTGATTAAGGAATTAGAGCTGTGGTTTTGGAGGGAGGGGCTTTTTGCCCCAGTGAGTTCCACGGTCTGTTAACTGTGAACAATGTAGCATTTTTAAGAGTAATTTCACAGATCTGCTCTCTGAAGCAATAATAGCAGTAACTAGGTCTGAACCTCTTACCATCTGGGATGAAATTACAGGAATTTGCAAAAAAAAAAAAAAAGGTACCCTGATAACCACCTTTCTTTTATGCAGGCTCAGTGTTTACCTGCATTAATGCAAAAAATTGGGTATTTAAAATTGTCAGATAACTTACAAACTAGATAAGCTTTTCTTTTTTTCCTTTTTTAAGGTAATATCAGTGGAGGAAAAGAATAGTGTTGAGGTTTTTTCTGTTTTGGTATAATAAATTCAATATGCTAACATTAATGTTATTGCATGTTTATGTTTTGCATGACAAACTTAAAAAATAGAAGATTTCCAAGCGCATATATCATATCTTTATGTTCATGGCGCTTCATGTCATGTTCATAATTTTGCATGTTATAAATTGTTTTTTTTTCTTCTACAATTCTGATATTGGTTTTGGTCAACTCTTCCAATAGAAATTCTGGATTTTCAAGCATGACTAGTTAAGAACCACTGTCTTGTGGTGTCAGGCAGTAAAATTTGTAAATATTTAAATTTTCCTAATTAGACCATTGTTCTACCTCACAAAATTAGGTTGAATCTAATAACATGCTTGTCTTGTCAGTGTCAGATGTGCTGTGACAAAACTAAGCATAAAATAAGACATGACATGAGTGCGTCTACAGCATGTGAATCAGGATAAATGATATTCCACTTGAGATATTATAACAAATACTCTGATTTATGTAGAGATGTCCATCATTCTCTAGATAGTTTGATATGTAGGCCTATTTTATGTAGTGTTGATCAAATGGATTTCATGTATTTGGGTGTAAGACTTTCATCTCTGCTGGACGCCTGATCATCAGAAATTCACACTGTGAGGCTTTCTCATTCTTTGGTATCATGCTATCATGTTTGTTTCTGTATGTATAAAGTTTTACATTGGCCCTCTGTCTTGTAGTAATTGAATCTTTGTGCAGAGACGGAAAGAAATGGAGAGATGAAGTTTGAGACTGGTGGCTTATTCCCAGAAGGCCTCTGTGCCCCGTGTCGCAGTCACAGTGTCGCCAAACCTCTCTCTGACATTTGAAACCTCGGTACACTCACTTACAGGTCTACATCTACACGCACTTAGCACACATACGTACCTACAGTAAATCAAGTAGAACAGTTATTAGATACTAGATTTTTTTAAAAGAAAACTTAAGGGTGCTTGCCTTTGTAAGACTCACTGACACAGTTCATGGGTGTTGTGGGTGATCGCTTAATGGCCCACCTCCAAGTTTTAATGACATTCTGGTCTCGGGATATGGCTCTGGTCCCTCGTTCAGTGTGAGTCTGTTGTATTTTTCTGTTGTATCTGCTCCACTTCACCTTAGTTCTTTTAGACACCCTGTATTTTTGAGGAATCTACAGGTGAGTGGTTGTTGTAAAGCAGGTTTGTAGACAAGACAACCTAAACTGAGACCAAGACCAAGACCAAGACCAGAGAGTGTTGAGGCCAAGACAAAGGCAAGGCGAGACTGAGTCAAGACCAAGACCAAAGCAGCACATCTCAAAAAACAAAAAAATAAAACAAAAAAAAAACAAAAAACAAAAGGGAAATAATTGAAATTGAGGGCAGAGCCAAAGTTGTGTGTTAGAATCAATAAACCTCAAGCTACAAGACCAAGAGAAAGTTAGAGAGTAACACACTTTCAAAACATCCCTGTTTGTCTAACCCACTTTCTTGTAGTATTATTCTTGTTCCAAACCCCATTTGTGGTTTATTTTTTCACATTCCCATGTATTTCATCATGTAGAGACAATACTCCAACACTCCTCCAGCTTGGATGTGTTAGTCTGTTACAAAGGTAAAACAAAAATCTAATTGCCAGGGGAATAAATGCCATTGAGGTGAATGGGAATGTAACTCCAGGTATTATAGACCTCCTTGGTCTTAAATTCACCCCGTCACACTATATTCCCAAATCATAACTTACAGAGCATCACGACCCCTCCCCAACCTCTAGGGAACCATTCCACCGACGGTCATTTCCATCTGGGAAATTACTTTCAGATCAATAACTTGAATGAGAACGGATGTACACTTGTGGTGGGATGGGTTTAGATCTTTATTAGAGAGTCATTTACCAACGTTGTGTCACCAGGCATGCGTATGGAGGGCATAGGGACCCGGAGGGGTGACACTGAGCTGACAGACTGAATTTGTTGAGTCAGTGGAGCAGAGGAATGATGTCTGATAAATGAAATTGAAACAGCCTCCCTGCTCAGTGTTCCTTATTCTCTCCATCTCTCCAATGAGCTCAGGATTTTCTTTCGACTTTTCGCTCCAAATACCGTGTTGCTAGCTGGATGCTGTAGAAATACGAAGGGACTTGTACAGAGGCCTGTATTTGCAGTGAAAAACTGACAAGCGTGGAAGCCATGGTAGAAAGTAAGATGTCTTGATGTCATACCTGAAACTGGACACTCTGCAGTATCACTACACCAACTGCACTCAGTTTTTGGGCACATTATACTATTACCTGATTTTGCATTAGTGAATTCCTACTTCAAAGATACATTACAACTTTCTTGACATCTTACTGCTTTAATTTTTGATAATTGAGTCCATCGATTAATATCAAAAGTACTAGCTCTGTCCAGCTGCATTCAGAGTTTTTGGGGAAGTTGTACAGTTACCTGATTTGCATCTTTGCATTTGTGAATACGCTGACACTTTCCTGTTCTTACTATTTTTCCTAACTGACTCTTTAAGTCCATCATTTGATATCAGAGCTACTAGCTTTGTCCAGCTGCATTCAGAGATTTTGGCCACATTGCACCCTTACCTTGAGCTACATGTGGGCTAAATCTGTAATCTTGTTGATTGTAGAAATTGAGTGATTCACTAAATTAAATTAAATTTACTTAAAACTTAGAAAAAAAATGGGTGGAGAATTTGGGTCAATGGCATACCAAAGGTACTAGATATGTCCAACTGCATTCAGAGTTTTTGGGCATGTTTCATGGTTGATTTCAGTCTGCATTAGAGAATTACTAATTCAAACCATGCACTGCCAATTTCCTCAGGTTCTTAGTGCTTAAGTTTGTTAATTGAGTCTTTAAGTCCATCATTTTTATACCAAAGGTACTATCTCTGTCCCAAAGATTTACTTGATGTGGATTTATGGTCCTGTGGCTTTTTTCCAATCCTGTGAAGTCCATGAAGTGATAGGGTGTCCATTTCGTCATTTAATGATTCAAAAGGGTGCCCGTGAGCGGCCTCTTTGTGTACTAGAAGTACCCTGAATGTGTCATTTTTTTAAGTCTGTAGTTGTGTGAAATTGATAAATCAATCTCCCATCAGTCCAGCCTTAGTACGTGTCAACTCTGAGAATGACCAGAGGGCTAAGGATGCCATTTAGGTCAGGACATAGGTTTATAATGTTTTTTTTATAATGTGTAATATAATGTTTTTTATTATGTGGATTTATCTCTACCTTATTCTCTAAATGGGCTGTACTTGTTTGTTCTGCCTTTGAAAAAAGACCCTAATATAACCAGGACACATCTGATCTGCTTCAGTGTTGCTACTGCAACTGCAACATTTAGAACATCTGTTAGTAGGTCTATTTTTTTTACATTTGAAGACAAGTCTAGGTCTTATTACACCCCAATATCTTATGTCTTTGCATTCCAGCATTGTTTTCATTATATATTGTCAACTTCTTTCATTATTATTTAGTTTTGCAATAACTAATATATATATATATATATATATATATATAATATATATATATATATATATATTTATATATATATATATATATATATATATATTTTTTTTTTATTTATTTATATTTATTTTTTTTTTTTTTTTTCTTCTTTGTGGTGCTTTTAACTGGAGTGATGATAATGTCACAATGCAAAACATCTCAATGGTCCTAAAATAGGCTGCTTGTCATTGTTTAATTTAAAATTGTGAAATATGGCAGAAAACATGCTCTTGACAGGTTTTGAGAAATTCTGCAGCTGTTTAGTCTTCATCTGGTTGTTTCCACTGATTTTGTCAATCATTTGTGTAACTATAAATTATATGGGAAGAGTTGACACAAATGGTTTAATACAGATTTCAGTGGTGTTGGTCTGTGATTTCGGGATATAGGCCTATGGAAAATGAAAATGTAAAAAACATCAATGGGAACAGTTACTAGCCAGTCCACAATTACATAACCTTTCACTCTAATCATCTGTCATATTCACATTTTGTTTTTCCAAACTTTACATGCATATTGACAACTTCTTCACATACTTTCTGTCTCCTGCATGCAAATAAACATGACCTGGTTCACTATTCTTCACTGGCCGGCTTTGTATTGTTCCAGTGCTTTGACGTTGAGAGTTGTGTGAGCTGATGGGGCCGACACAGGCAATGTAAAAGCCTCCATACCTACTTAAAAGTAAATGTGTCTTTCATTTAGCACAATTTCTCTGCCAGTCTCTCTCCATTAATTCTGTCAGGAATGGTGAATTGCTCTAGAACCTCAACCAATCAAACATCACAGCAAACGTGTATAGATCTGTTATGAGCTTGACACACCACTAATAGAAGAGCTGTTGCTACATATTTAGAATTATGCATATCTAAAAAAACACTTTCTTGTAACCCATAGTTTTGCTGCCCACAAAAGCTTGTCTTTCATTTATTTAATTGTCTTCAAAGTGACACAATGCAAATGTATCTAAATGGTACTAAAAATAGGCCCTATTTCTTTGCAATTTTACCAAATAACCAACACATGAGCGACATGTGAGTGAAATCTGTGAGGTTGTGGACTGTAGAAATTGGCTGATTCACTAAATTAGCTCCTCATTGATTTGGACAGTTGGATTAATGGTGATACTACAAGCACTGGAGGTTTTGTGTGAAGGAAAACATGGCACACTACATCTGATTGGAGGGTGGGAAAATAGCTGCCAAGGTGTGCTGGTTTATTGCACAACTGGAATTGATGTCGGGCGTCTCGGTATGTAAAACTTTAATCGAATTGTGGGTGCAGTGCTGGTCCTCGCCATTACATGACATAAATTCAACTCTATAAACCTATCAGGTGAGAGTGGTGAAGGTTTACAGTATATGTAGAGGCTTCCAAAAACTTGGAGAAGTTTTTGTCATCGTCTCACACGGATAACGCTGTTGAAGCAATTGAAAGTGGAAGATGTGAAGGAGGTTGATTTAGATGTCCACGTCTTAACTTGGACATTTGTGGCCTTTTAGGGCTAGTTCTCCAAACAATTAAGCTAAACTGCTAAAATGAAGGATGCAGTAAAGATTACTGCCCTATAAGGATCTACAAATAAAGTCTTGTTGATTCTAATTAACATTTAACTGGTCGCCTTCAATTTTACGAAGCGTAAAACAATTTTAAGGTCTTATTTTAGTCACAGTCATGCTGGATTTTTCTTGGCTACATTGATCAGTTTCCAAACTGTGCTAAACTTGTTATCTGGAAATCAGTTACAGGTATCGGATACAGACAGAAAATGGTGTCTGTACCTGCAATTTTGACTCACAAATGCTAGTAAATTTCATGTAATTTTTGAAGTAGGACAGAAATAGCATTTTCTTGTAAAATGTAGTTAAGTAATTGAAAAATAATTTTTACTGTGCATGTGATATGCTTCATTTCATTTTAAATCAACATCACTGTTTTTTTCAGTAAGTTTAAAATTATGAATTGGGAATACAGCATATCCTGCTGTAAAATATTACCATGATTTTTTTAGACATATAAAGATGTTTAGTTTGTGTTAAGATTACTTAATTTTTTTTTCTTACCCTATTTTCTTATTATGTTTATTTATTAAATCATTTAGAATGATCTAATAAAATTGTATTGGATTTATTCTTAAAACTGGAAATAAAATGTGTCGAGAAATTGGGTCAATAGGTTAAAAAATTATATATATTTTTTTTCTCTCTTTTTTTATTTTTTATTTTTGTTTCACCATTTTTAAAAACCTTTTAAATGGTCTTGTGGTATAACAAATGAGTTTATATAAATACAATTATTCCATGTAGCATCTCAATTAATGTTAGGTTGTAACTTTGATTACAAAAGAAATAGCAAATATTGTTTATATGGTTTTTATATGGACTCCAAAAGTATTTCAAGTCCACTATCCATGTGCCATTCAAATACTTACCAAACAAGTACCATGGTATTACCATAACGCAAATGCAGGTGTATATATCATACATACAGTACCATGCTATAATAACTGTATTTTACTGCAACCACTTTTTTTTTTCTTGAGAATGAAATGCATAAAACAGAAAGTCGATATAGAAATGGACAGACACACTTCCTCTTCTACCACCCACAGCGCAGGGTTGGCGTCAAACGCTGGAAGACTATCTGCCACAGACCCGCACCCGCGGCGTCTCAAATACAGCTCACCACTCAACATATCGAGCGTCTGACTGCCGTGAGAGTAGCTAACATATCACAAACACACACACACAAACCATCATTTCAGTCTCTCATTGCTGCAAGCTATTACCGTGCTGCATAGCCTCTCTACCCTTCATTACACTAGAGATCTCCACGGACCACCGTGTGATATATTGCATGTTTGTTCACACGTCTCCTACCGTAACGCACCCCAAATCAGACGTATTTATTAGGCACAGGCTACAATTACTGGTAGGACCAGCAAGCAAAAACCACCTGCTCAAAAGAACCCATCAGTCCCAGACAAAGATGGATTCATCAAAAGTATTTAGAGCATCAGTGAGAGTAGAGAGGATGTACAGACCAGACAGAGAACGATGAAGATGAGGATGAATCTCAACTCACATTTCACAAAGCCATTACTGGGCAATCTGCCCCTGCAATTTCTTCAATCTTGCCCAATCAGACCCTGCCGTGGTAAGAGAGAGCTTGATGATGACTCACATTGCTAATGTGAAGATGAGCCCGTGTGTGTGTCGGTGGGCGGGAAGATGTTTCAGACATCTAAATGTCTCTGATCTGGAGTGTTGTTTAGACTGGGAATCAAGAGAAGCTCATTTATTTTAAATTTACTTCAAGCAGCTCTTGATTTCCAGCCAAAACAAAAATTGTTGATGTTAAATAAGTTTTGGCAAAACAAAGAATCATTAGTACGCAGATAAGAAGTATATATTTCTATAGTATGGTCTCACTGGAGTAGTGTTTTATTTATTTATTTGCGAAAGTTCATTCAAAGGGATTGAAAGCCCTAATCCATGTCCAATTCATAATAAAAGGATAATATTTTTTGGGACTATATGTCTATCATTTTGTATAAAGTGTATTTGATTAATTTCACAGCTTTAAAATTCCCTACTTTTTTTGTTTGTTTCTCTCCACCTATAAGGCCAGAAACTTACTTATATATGCTACTTTAAGCAAGCAGACAATTATTTTTCCAACACATTGCAAGTGTTTTTGTGGTGGTAACAAACCTCAAGGCGACATCAGAGTTTCTTTTGAATTTCTACACCATATTTTTTTTTCCATAGCTTGCTCGGCCATATTATTTCATCTTATTTTTTAAAATCGTGTTTAATAGCAGAATTCCTGGTGGAAAAACTAATTGAAACAAGCTAATTGAAAACACTTTAGTGTTCAATTTAGCATTACATCACTTGCTTATTAATGGATCCTCTACAGTGAATGGGTGCCGTCAGAATAAGAGCTGATAAAAACAAGGTAATCCACACGACTCCAATCCAACAATTAATTTCTTATGAAGTGAAAATCTGCATGTTTGTAAGAAACAAATCCATCATTATAGTGTTAACTTTAAACTGTTGCTTCTGGCCTAAACATGAGTACATAATCCATAATAACATTTCCTCCACTTCCTCAAGTGCTTGATCTGTGCATATATCTTTCCTTAATCAGATGAGATTTTTTTTTTTTTTTTTTTTTTTTTTACTGAAGAAAGCAATATTATGGATGGAGGACAAGCTTTTTGGACTCTCATTCTGATGGCACCCATTCAGTGCAGAGGATCCATTGGTGCGCAAGTGATGTAATGCTAAATTTCTCCAAATCATTTCCGATGATGAAACAAGCTCATCTACATCTTGAATGGCCTGAGGGTGAGTACATTTTCAGCAAACTTCATTTTTAGGTAAACTATTCCTTTGAAACTCCATTATGTAAAACAACCTGTTTCTTATGATTGGCTAACCTCCACTCACTTTTTAATGTAGCTTCCCTTTAATTAGCACTGCAAACCGACATATTATTCAAAACCATAAATGGAAAAAATGTTGCATTCTGAAACCGCATCACATATGTTATGCTCAATATTTTTGTGCACAAGTTCACAAGAGTGATTTATTTTCTGGAAGTGTTTTTCACATCCCAGATGGACGGATAAAAGTTGTGTGTATGTCTTGACTCGACTGACAGTGTCACAAGTAGCCAGCCGGGTTGTGTTTGTGAAGGTGTCAGACAGAAGATCTCACTCTCTATCACACAGCACCCTCTACTAGGACATTTCTCAGCCTGACGCACACACACGACACACACACTTACACACCTACTGTACCTCACACTTCAGCATGACACCTATCACACCAATCTCTGCCCTTCATCTTCATTCTGGTCTCTTTGACCCTTGTCTCATCCCATATTGTCCTTCAGCGACTGTGAGAGAGTGTGTGCACTGTACTGTAATCTCGAAGAATGATACCGCAGGAAAAAAAATAAAAAATAAAACCGTTGTTTTGTAATCTCTCCGAGCTGGAGGGCTTTACAAATCTCTGGTGCCTCGCAGAACTTTCCTGTCAGATCGCTGCCATCCCTGTGACCTTAAAGTGGCCTTTGGGTGCTGAAGCATGTAGCTGTGAAATAGTCCTTGACAATTAGAAGCACACACACGAGCGGGAGCTTTCTTTCAAATTCAGGTTTAATTGCATGTGGCCAGTCATTTCAAGATGTCTTAAAGGGCACGACTGCACATCTTCAATAATAAATGTGACACTTTGTCAGGTACGCCACGGTTATTATAGGATCAAAACAGTCATGACTGGCTCTTTTTAAGTGTGTGGTATTTGAAGATGTCAATTTGCTTCGTCAAATGGTTAGTACACTCTAAAAAACACTGGGTTAAAAACAACTTATTTTTGGTTGTTATTAACTCAAGGGCTGGGTAAATATAGGACAAAACCCATTTTGGGTTAATTTTACCCAGCAAATTGGGTTATTTAACCCAGCATAATGGGTTGATTTAACCCAGCTACTGGGTTTATTAATTTTTACTATATTACTAGTTTATTTTTTACTTAAAATGACGTTTACAGATCATCTTAAATCCTCAAAATTTTCCATTATAACTTCCTTTATTTTCATTTATTTATCATTTACAGCATTGTTTATATCATTTTTAATAGGCTATACATATTACCTATATTTAAACTTGTTTAACAAAGATTAGAAGTAAAAATTAAACATTAAATAGAAGTAATTCAAGTGCAATCGACCAGTCTGTGTTATTCTGTTTCCACCGTAACGGCGCAGCGCTGGTTCTCATGCCCGAGCTGGAGTTGTTTATGACTTAATTTATGACTTTTAATACTCTTATGAATTTATTATTCTTATGACTCAAGACTGTTATGATTGATTATAACTTTGACTTTTTATCTTTATTTTTTACTTTATCTATTATGCCTTATTTTCGACTAATTTATTTATTATAATTCATTCAATTAACTATTTCTGTTTTTTATTATTATTATTATTATTATTATGACTGACTTTTTAATTTATGACTGACATTATACACTTTGATTGTTTTAACTCCTTCATTTATGACTATTACATTATGACAGTTTACATTGCAATTTGATTTACTATGATTTAACATTTAACTATGATTGATTCTAACTTATTTATTTGACATTTATGATTTATGTAATACTTTAACTCATTCATTTGACTTTTTTAAATGACTATATATATATATATTATTTGCAATTTATGATTTATTCGACTTGTTTGACTTATGATTTATATATCAATCATAATACTTTATTTTGATTGATATGATTGTTATAACTGTTTATTATTATTTATTTGTATTTTTATCTAGTTCTTGTTTGTTTATTTATTTACAGCATATATCTGTGTGCCCACTATCTTATTTTATAATGTTTTAAGTCTTAAGTAATCTCCACTAGTTGCCTTGTTTTCAGCGCATGCACATTTGCATGAACAGAGTGGACAAATTAGTGATGGTTAAGGATCTTTGCTGCTGATGTAAAGGTTGCAGATTCAGTTCCACATAGCAGGGGACCCTGAAACCCAAGAGTCAGTTGAGATCATTGTTGTGCTCCATCACCATTGGGCTCTTGAGTGAGGCACTTAACCCAAGATTGCTCCTGCGGGACTGATTCTCCTAGCAATTAGTGTACCGCGGGTTGTTTCAGATGAAAAGCTTCTGCTAAATAGCGAGTAAATGAACATTGGCACTCCAGTATCCAAGATCCGTGTTAAGACCTTTAATAATGTTTTATTAGCTTGTGAAGGTCCTTAGAATACTTTGCCTAAAAGTGTTTTTATGAAGCTTGAAAGTACCACTCTCCATACACTGTAACTGCTTGGAAAAAAGCTACCAGCGCTTCCTCAAAATGCTCATTTTGTGTCCCAGAGAAGAAAGCCATGCGGGTCTGGATCGACCTGAGGGTGAGTAAATGATGACAGCATTTTTGACAGCATGAATTCTTTAAGATCCCTTGGGTTCAGCGAACACAGAGTAGTTGTAATACAAAGCCGAACGCTGAAAGGTCAAATGAGATGAAAGTATGTCAACTTATAGTTAGTCACCTTTATTCACATCTCTCAGATGATGCCCTTGACTTTGAGAAGAGGTGCGTGTAATTATGTAAGAGTTTGAGAGTGAACGAGAAGAAAAACACTTACCACACACAGGCCAGTGTTAATTGGTACAGTTTTTGTGTTGGTCGCAGTTCTTGTCTTTTATATCTCATGAAGTGTGTGAGCTGAACTCAGAATTAGACGGGCCTATTAATCCTTTAGAGGTCACATTGATTTCCATTTCTTTTACCATTTTCCCACCAAATAATTATTATATACATTTGTCTCACCCTAGGTTTTTCCTTTAATTTGTATGATCTTTGGCTTATATAATCTAGAGACACACCTGGTAAAACATAAAGCATGTTTTAAGCATAAAATAGTTATTTATTTATTTTCTATCACTTTTAGTTTAATTTTTTCCCAACAGACAATTTCATTTAATTTTGACTTAGTTTAACTTGATGTACTTAAATAATTAAAACTGTAATAAAAATGCTTATTTGTGTGTGTGTGTGTGTATACTGTATATATATATCATCATAATGATGGATATATATATATATATATATATATATATATATATATATATATTATATATATATATATATATATATATATATATATATATATATATATATATATATATAGTGTGTGTTGTATATATATATATATATATATATATATATATATATATATTAGGGCTGTCAAATATATTATTAGGGCTGTCACAATTATTAATCACAATTATCACATCCAAATAAAAGTTTTGTTTACATAATATATGTATGTGTACAGGGTATATTTATTATGTATATATAAATACACACACATAAATTATATATTTAGAAAATATTTACATGTATATACATTTATATATTTATATTCTTATATTTTATATTATATATAAATATATTTAATATATAAACATAACATATTCTTCTTAAATATATACATGCATGTGTGTGTATTTATATATACATAATAAATATACACAGTATACACACATATATTATGTAAACAAAACTTTTATTTTGGATGTGATTAATCGTGATTAATCATTTGACAGCCCTAATATATATATATATATATATTTTAATCGTTATATATATATATATATATATATATATATATATATATGTGTATTTTTTTTCTTTTATTAAGAATTTTAATTACAAATTTCATGCACACCAAACATTTGGATATCTAGAGAGCAACAGATTTCACAAGTAAGAAAAAAAAAAAGGCTTCTGCACGCTGTTTCACTTCCATTATCACAATATGGAGAACACTATTTTATCTGTTTGACTTGCAGGCCTTTCTCTCTCAGATGAACGAGTGATTAAAACCGTGTCGGCAGAAGCCAAACAGGGATCCGTAGACGAAACAAATGTATACACAGCTGATCCCTCGACGCTGGGGAAAAACTGCATTGTGGTAAATAATTGAGCGCTGCATGATTAATTATGCATTATGAAATACACTGTCAAAGCAGAAAGTTTTATTTTGTACCCAAATGCACAGAGCAATGCTCTTTTCTTTTCTTTTTTTTTTGGATCTGGGTCAAAACGTTTAACAAACGCAGCGTGCGCCACATCGCCGTGGGTCTGACTGGTGGTCGGCATGTCAATCGGTGACTAATTGTTGCGAACGAATCCGATTTCCCAGGAGCACAGAGTGCTTTGAGCTCCATTTCTCTAGATTTCTTTATGCCAGGTGCCTCAAGTTTGTTAATTTATTGAAAGGATTCTAATTAACTGGTTCTAGAGAGGGAAGAAACGTTGCAGGAAGATTTATAGGTTGTGCAATACAGCTGGAAGGCGACCCGTCAGACTCACTTCACATAAAACCGCTCTCGCTCTTTGTTCGTCGCATGTTCACGTCTGCTAAATACGTGGGCAATTACATTATTCTGAGGTAATTACCGTAAATTCAACTGCCTAAGGAAATAGCACATTTTTAGCATAGGCCTGTAGGAGTATATGAGCTGCTTTCAACTGAGCAAAATAGGTTGCAGATCATTTACTAATTAAATATGAATTAAGACTAATTGGTTTCAAAGTACCAAGCCACAAAATTGAAGATTCAAAGAGCTGAGGATCACGAAAACTGTCAACACGTGTGACTCTTTCTCCACCATCGCTATTTTAAGCTTGGTTTTAGATCAATACACAGACTCCACTAAAGTGTCCTCTTTGGGGTAAACATCATTCACGACGGACCCCGTAGACGGCTCCAGTTGTACACCCTGCTTGGGGCTACCAGCTTGAAGGATTGTGTCATTACAAAAACTGTGTCATCTTCCTTGCATTTTGTAAACAAGCAGCACTATGAACTCGGCGGGCAAGTGTTGCAATCCTCTGATGTTATCTGGGTCTCATTCCTCATGTACACCACATTCAGACGTCACGGAATTACCTAAAACGTAAAGGCATCAATGTCGACATGGACATCTGTGACAAGAGCCAAGGTTAGTATAGTTTAAGCAATTTGTATGTTTTCTTTTCAGACTTCTTTATTATTGTTTTTTGGCCTGGTCTTGGAATCAGAAACCATAAATGGTAAAAATGCCAAAATTGATGCTCGTAAATCCAACATGCTACTCAGGTAAGCATGAATATACACCTGCATGACTTTAGGTGGTGTTACAATAAACTAGTTTTCTCTGAACAAAAATATTCAAAACCTTTTGACTAGAATAAATAAATAATAATAATAAAAAAATAGTAGTTTTACTATACAATAATTCCAAATGAAGCATGTAAAAAGGTTTTTTCCTTCTTTTTTCTTGTTGTACTTGCCAGAAAGGCCCACACTGAGATGATCAGGATGGCTTTTGTGGCGCTAAATCGAGAGGAAAAGTGGAGCGGCTGCCAACCAAAAAAAAAAAAGGCCTGGTCTGGTTTTGTTTGATATTTTGGACTGATATGTATTTTCTCAGCATGAGTATACTCGGGCTCTCATTGTCAGAGGCAGAGCAATCAGAAAAAGACGACAAACCCACTGAGAACCGCAGGTAAGCAGGACGCAATAACCCTCAAAATAAAGCTCGATACCCACACGTCTCCTTTGAATATAGAACGGCGACTGGACTCTAGTTCAACTCTGTGGAAATGAAAATGTAACTACAGGGATAAAGACCTGCCTGGTCAGAATGCCCAACAAATTGCTGTATGTCATGTGTGCACCAATCGCCGTTCGCTCAGGTAAGGTGTGGAAAACGGAGCTGTCTTTTTCCCTCAAAGAACCCACTGCCGCAATTACCACTGCAGTTTACAGAATGAATGGTGACTTCATAAGCAGCGAGGGCTTTTAAAAGGAGAAAATTATAAACTCAGAGCTCATAAGCTATAAATGCATTAAAAATTACTTTGCCATAAATTACGTGTGTCATCATTACAAATGGTTTCATTCCCAGTCGTAACAAAGGAGGCAGTTTAAACTGGAATGCTTTAGCTCCAGTCGAGATTCTTGAGAATCTGCTGCATGGAATGAAGATTAATAACAGATTCATTATAGGAAAGGACAGTCATTGTCTAATTGTTTAAAAGAAAATGCCACATCTTCCTGAATGCAGAGACTGATGATTGATGATTTTTGTTCCTAAAAGAGAAAAAAATCACTAATACCGAGTGCAAAGGTATTGAACAGAATGCAATATGTAGGTTTTGTAACTTTTTAACTTGACATCTTTTTAAAAACTAAATGTTAACATGCATTATATACATTAATACAAGGTTTACATAATGTTTTATATAATTTCTGTCTCAGTGTGTCTATGGTAACTGCCTAAAAATATGGCAAGTATTGCATATGACTGTTATGAAGCTGTACATTAGTTTTTGTAATAAACAAATGAAATTGAAGTCGTTATTAATTGAAGTCGTTATTAGCATTTTCTTATTTTGTTAATATTGATAATAATGCAAAATTTTGTAATTATTTAATTACCCCTATGTCGTTCCAAACCCGTAAAAGCTCCGTTCGTCTTCGGAACACAATTTAAGATATTTTAGATGGAAACCTGGAGGCCTGTGATTGTCCCATGCTATTTCTACGTGTATTTAGCTTTGATTTGAAATAAAACAGTGCATCCTTGTGGCGCGGATGATACAGAAGAGCATACACAGCATACGGTGATATGGAGAGACAGAGGAGACTGTTGACAAAGGAATTGTTGAATAAAGTCGTTATTTTTGTTTTCTGCACAGAAAAAGTGTTCCCTTCACTTCATATAACCCAGATTGCATGTCTGATGGCAGATGGAGTATTCTGACGATGACATTCATACATTTTCTGGACCTTGACACTGTTATTTACTTGGCAGTCTATGAGACAGTCACAGGCCTCCCGGTTTTTTATCCAAAACATCTTAAATTGTGTTCCGAAGACGACCGGAGCTTTTACGGGTTTGGAACCACATGGGGGTAAGTGATTAATGACAAAATATTCATTTTGGGGTGGAGTATACCTTTAACAATGATTCCAGACACTATTGATTTTGTCATAAAATGTGTTCATTTAAATTGAACTACAGTATGTCTGACGAAAAGATTTTCAGTGAATAACAACTCAAATTTTGAGATTGTTATCACAATAAGTCTTGCTTAGAAGACGCACAGCATTGTTTGAATTACTCTTAAGGTACACCAAGGAACATAACGATGAAAATATAGTTTTAACAATCGTTGTAAATGTAATATAATAGCAAACTGTAATCATAATGGCACAGAGGAACAATATAATTGATCAGAATCAGAATCTGTTCTATTTCATAGTGCTCTAGCATTTAAAATAACAAAAAAAAAAAAAAAAATAATCTTATTCTTATTCTTAAATTCTTATTCTTGTTATTCTTTCCAGCTATCGTTCATGGTGTGAACAGCCCTTTAGAATGCATGTTTTTCTATTTGAACACTCTTCAAACCATCATCTTTTGTGTTTCACAAATGAAAGAAAATCATACTGAATGAAATGAAGGTGAGTTAATGACAGCAATTTTTTATTTTTGCATGAACTATTTCTTTAACACCACATCTGCATCTTCAGTAATACAAAACATAATGCTTAAATCGTCCGGTCTGTTCTGTGACTCAGCCCAAAGAAGACTAGACATCTAATCAAAAGATCTCAATTAATCACTTAATTGATAGATTTGTCAATTTGAGGCAGACTGACGTAACCCCATGGGTCCTGGGAGTTCGGGGTGCATTGATCAGACAGGGTAAATAAAACTAATTATGCACTTTTTTTCATCCACTGTTTGTTTTAAGCACCAGAGTGGTGCAAAAACACAAAATAAGCTACATGCACCTAGCAGGAGGTATAGCAGAGGCAATCTGCACCAATCTGCAAAACGAATAAAGGGAAAAAAAGTGACTAAAATTCAAATTCATCATTTAAACATGCAGAACATAGCTGGGGAGGCTGTCGCAGTGCAGTTTATGCAGTACAAATGAATAACTTGAGGATAATTGGGGCAGTTATTCTATGCTTACATGGCTTAAGATGATAAACTCTTGTGTGCTCAGCATTTTGAAACCCCTGTTAGACGTGTCGGTCCTCAGATCTGTATTCGCTAAAGATAAACCTTTTTTTTTTTTTCTTTAGATTTGAGTGAGAGCGGCAGTCCAAGAGCTGCGTGTTTTTGTGAAAGGTGTCTGATCGCCCAGTATGGTGCAGACCCCCTGACAGCTGGCTGTAGAGCAATTTTCAAGTAATTTGAGACTCAAGATTCTTGTAATAAAACAAAATCTAACACGCAACACAAGCACAGAAATCTCATAGACTTGCATTGACAAATAAATATAATCTTTGTCTAGAGACCTGAATATCATAGAGAATTGAAGGTGGCCTCTTATTACAACCACCCAGAGCACCCTAGCAACCCCATAGCAACAAGTGCAGAGTTGGAATTTGAATGAAATTGGTCTCGGGAAGTTGAATCAGAATTTCAAGACTTTGTGAAGCCAGTATGCAAAATCTTTTTTGACAAACTTAGCTTTTAAGGTTAAAATTTACAATCATATGAATTACTTTGAATTTTGGGAACATTAAACGTCATGACACCAAACGGGTAAACTCATCTACTCGCTAGTCTGCTTTCACAGCCTTGTTGTATTTAAAATCATGCGTAAACTGCATATACTGTTCTACTTGTCTGTGTCAGCTGCACCACACAGATACGTTTTCTACATTTATTTATGCTTTAATTTGAATGAAAACAGTGTATCCATGTAGTGCGCCTAAAACAGAACAGCATACGCAGTTTGCGTTCAGTCGATACTCTCCAAAATGGTGCTACGTTGACGCGGAGGAGACGAATTGTTGAATAAAGTCATAATTTTTGTTTTCTTTGTGTACAAAAAGTATTCTAGTCGCTTCATGAAATTCAGATTGAACCACTGATGGCAGATGGACTATTTTGACTATGTCTTTCATACTTTTCTGGACCTTGACAGTGTTATTTACTTGGCAGTCTATGGGACAGCCACAAGCCTCATGGTTTTCATCCAAAATATCTTAAATTGTGTTTTATCTTTGTTTTTATGGGTTTGGAACGACTTTGGGGGTAAGTGATTAATGACAAAATTTGCATTTTGGGGTGGAGTGACCCAACCTAATGGTTGTGACGTCATACGACTGTGGTTTAGTTCATTTATAGCCTATGTTTAGCTTTTTACTTCTACTGATTGTATTTCAGCTTCAGAATTTAGTTCAAGTTTTGTTCATTTGTCAAGATTATCATGATGAACAAAACTTGTACTGTAAGTATCAAACATTTTTTGGACACTGCTCGTTTTCTGCCATTTAAAGTCCAATGATTTGGTTTTTGTCAAGGAAACTGGGGTGATGCGAACATATGGTTTGGCCTAAATAAAATAAAATAAAAAGAAATGTCATTACTGCAGCACTCTGTTGAAATTAAATTTAAAAGCCATTCTCAATTCAGTTCTGAACAGCAACGCAATAAAATAAAAAAGCACCACATCACCAACTGCATAGCAACACTCTGGCAGCCAGCCAATCGTGATGGTGCTTTCTGAACAGCCTAATATCACTCACATTTTCTTCAGGAAAAGTGATTATCATACGTTATTACCAGTATGTTTATTAAGTGCATAATTCTTCTGATTAAGTGTGCAGCCCTTATGAAGTTCCCTCATGAATTTTAGTATTTCTAGAGGTTTGGAACTTCAAAGTGAAAAAGTATGAGAATAATATGTGTGTGTGTGTGAGCTAGAGAGAGGGTATTGCATTATAGCATTTTCTACTTTGAAAAAACCTCTGAAAGAGATTTATGCCACCCTCAAAAAGCACAAGGCCCAAACAAACCATACAGTTTGTTCCTCTTTTGGAATATCAGGCTAGTTCTGCTCTAATAATATATAAGATCAGTTTCTGTCTTCACACACACACACACACACACACACACATTTTTATTCTTTCTAAGGGTCTATACAATTTAGATTTGATTCAAGCTAAATCCAGATTTGCACGTTGGAGCACTAACCACTAAACCACGTTTTAAATGTTTTCAGATGTTTAAATGCACAAAACATTTAGAAGGCGTTTACACAACACCTTTTTCAATTAAAATCACAAACTTTTTAATGCATTCTGCCCGTTCATTTACACGACAGTGGTGTTTTAAGGGCCTGAAAACACCAACTTTTAAAAGCAGGTTTCAAAGTAAAACAATACCGTTATTGTCTCAGTGTGAACTACAAAACCGCAAATTTAAAACAGTGACTTAATGCACATGCGTATTACGTGTTCGGTCTATAGGTATGTGCGCAGGCCCATAGTGTTTATTTACAAAGTGACATCGCCAACTACCCGCCACATTTTCACAGATCCAAATTCAAACACCCATTCAAAGCCAGATTTCTATTCAGATTTCCTATATGAGCACTCCAGTTTATTCTGTCATGTGTGCTTAGAATTTTAAACCATTTCCAATGTATTTTTAGTCTAAAGTTTCAGACTAGTTTATCACAGCAGACGTAATCGTAATGTCATTTAATAATTCGACTAATTTCTTTTTTTAATGTTTTTTTTGTTTAAAGTTTCAGAATAAGGGTATTGTAATATAATTCAGATGAGTGCTGGGAATGGAAATGTTCCTCGGCCATTATTCCTGGATATCTTCATGCACAGCCCAGAGACATGCAGAGATGTCTCAGAACAAATATTGGCTCTACCACAGAGGAAGATGCTGCAGAGGTTTCATTTATGAAGCACAAACTCTGTGCGATTTCGATTGAGATGTTGCAGGATAATGTAGACAAACAACAGATATATCGAGGAAAAACAAATATTTTTTACAAGTGCTGCTTGACACTACATTCACTTTTGTGATAATGGGACTCTCTTTTTTGTTTGGTTCTGTGCTGCTTTCGAATGACTCTAAGGAACCTGCATGAGTCTGAAATCAGCCATATAACTACATTACTGTTCTCTCATACAGAAAACAAATCCTGTGGAGTTCAGACATCGATTGAGGTGATACAGTCCCATCTTTCTTTTTTCTTTAAATTCCGTACACTCCATGACAGAGGAAGCTATTATGTATTTATTTCTTCCAACATTGGTAGCATGTTTGTTTGTGCACATATCATGAAATTTTTTGTTTTTTTCTTGCTCATTTGAAATGTACCAGTTGTAACCATGCCACAGAGATAAGTTAATAATATGAGGTCATTGTCTTAAAGGGATAGTTCACCAAAAAATGAAAATTACCCCATGATTTACTTACCCTTGATCTCACATTTTTTCCAACTGATAAGCGATAAAAACATTGACAGCCAATCAGAATCAATCCTGCTATAAATAGTTAGAGAATTTAAAGCGGCAGACGGGCATGCGCTTGGAATAAACAGACAAAATGGTCCATTGGTGTGGACACTAATATGTTATCTTTATAATTATCATTCTTGGTGTGAAAGAGCATTAATAGTGCATGTATAATTGCACACTTTCAGTGCATCAGCCAAGAATTTGCATATTTACACATGCATTTGCTTACTTACAGTTCAGTATGAAATATAGCTCGTCTCCCTACATGAATGCAGCCATGTGGTTCTGTGCTCTTTGGTTGTCTTGGAGTTTCTCAATTTCAGTGGTTTGATTATCAACCACCATTACTGGCACGGTATGTGTGAATCTTTCCATGCCTATTTCAGATCGATGCAGATGCAACCTAAGCATTATGGGCTGGTTTCATCCAGGCACGTCAGCCGTGGCTCTGGTCTGACCGGGACCTTTGATAATTAATCAGTGCTGGTGAAATTCAATCCAAGGTGAAGATTAACGTAAGTGGCCAATGCTGGAACACTTCATTCAGAGCAATGCAAATATGATTGTACGTCAGGAAATAGAATTCAAGAACAGAGTAGACAAGTTCATCATATGACACCTGAAAAACATTCTTTGTACCATTTTCGTTCTCGTTTTCTGTCTGAGAATAATGGATCAGTGCTTGGCACCTATAGAGTCCTCTGCGGGGTACTGAGGGTCTTCATTTTCATTAAACACAATAGCCCAGGGACAACATATCCAGCCAGCCTTATCTATAAAGAGAAACATTTTGGCTGGCAAGGTCAGTTCCATTTCTTCTCATTTCCTCTAACAGACAAACAAATATATAATCTAATGAAACTTCCTTCACAGGTGGGGAATCTATGGATGGTGTGGTTTAGGTCACAAATAAAAATGGAGCAAGGAGGGTGAATGGTAAATTTCATTTAAATTTTATAAATAATATTCTGTAAAATACTTTTTGCAAAAATGTAACTACCCTATGGTTAGAAAATAAATGAGATTGTATTAAATATTTTTTTTAAATTATTTTATAAATAAAAGTACTTTTTTTACAATTATTATTGAATTGAAGCCTACAGTACAACCAATAATTTGAAGGACATACTGATGTTTGTACCAATACGTTTTTAACCTCCAGTGGAGTTTCTAAGACCGGTACACACAGTTTTGCAGCACAAGATCTTTTTTTTTAAACATCACCATAAGCAAGAGTGTGCACCTATTAAGATAAGATTTTCAAACTTTTACTTTCTTCTTTTCAGGCATTCTTCCTCAGTTGTGCTTGTTTATACATGGCTGCAGCAACAGGAATGGCAGCGCTGAGAATAATTTAAAATACCACACTTGTCACATGCAACAGTTCCCACCTGTAGATTCCTGTGAAAATACATCAAAACTACCAGTGTGAAAGTAGAACAGTTATTTTTGTTTCGTTCCAGGTGTCTTTAAAACTCCACTAATACATATCTCTCTTTAGCCAGATTGTCCCAGCTGGAAGACTAACTCAAGTATAGCTGGATGGGAGGTTTTGAGATCCCTCATATCCATGCTTTATTTGTTCAGTATTGTCTGAAGAGCCAGTCTAATGCAACTCTAACCCTTAGTATTTTGGCATATGACATCCAAGAGATGTAGAATTCGCTTGGATGGAGGTCATCAGATGAGATGTAGCCCTCCAGAAACCCCAAGGGAATGGAGACATAAAAGCTCAAGGGTTTGTGTGTTGATGAAGGGAACATTTGGAAGATTTCTGAGTAAAGTTTCAAAGCAAATTCACAAAACAAGTGGATTCCTATTAGGATTCCCGTTGAATATGTATCCCACAATGCCTTGCAGGATGCACTATTCTAACTAAAAACAGTTCATGTGATTTTAACTGACTGGGTTTAAATAAACCCAATGCATGTTGTGAAATGCCATACATGATGTGATAAAAGCTTTCTTTAACATTTAAATCTATATTTTATCCCAGTTTTAATAGGAAAATGCATTCAACTTGATTTTGAAATTGTGAATTACTCCTCAACAGTGGTTTGAAACCATTGACTTGGACTTCATATACACCCACTAGCGCTGTTTAAAATGTATGCGTAGTAGCAAAGTGTTTATCCTAAAATTATAGTCATGCCTGGGAAGGAACCGCCACCATCAGCACAAACAATCTAAAGTGCCAAACACAGCAATTACCCATAAACACCTGCTGTGTGGGCTGCTGCAAGGGGGAAGCAGCAGTGTAGTTGATTTGGTGGACTCTGCATGTGGGAGGGATAGACGCAGTGTTGACCCTGTTTAGCTAATGAACGACACCGTCCTCCCTGCACAACTGTACTAGCTCTGTGCAGCCCAGGAGGCCGGAGAAAAGTAAGATTTGTCTTTAATACTGGACTGTGCAAATGGAACAGTTTGTTAGGTCATGGTATATCATAAAATATAATTTTTTGCTGTGTAATGGATGTTTTCAAAGCTGTTGGAAGCGATTCCTGTGGCACTAGTGGTGACAAACCAAAATGGTCTTCCATTATTTGGTCAAACAGATAGTACTGGTCTAAACTAATGCAATTATCAAAGTCATCGCCAAGATTTCTGATTAGCTAACAGAAAACCTCAAATAAATTTAAAAGGATTTTGTAACCTCGTTGAAAAATAAAAACAGCATATGATGGTTAGGTATGTTTTGAAGCATGATTGCTGGTTTGAGCTGGTTTAAGCTGGTCATGTGCTGGTACTATGCTGGTCCTAAGCAACTACCTCTTGCTCAGGAACAGCTTAAACTGACTCATGACCTGCTAAGGACCAGCTTAAACCTGCAGCCATGCTTCAAAACATACCTAACCAGCATATGCTGATTTTTTTCAACAGGGAAAACCAATCTAAAATCTCTAAATTGATTGATTACTTTTATTGTTTTATATAAGCACAATACCTTCTCCACAAGGTTATGCAGGTAACATTAGTTTGTTAAATTGCTATTAAATTGTCATATTTGAATTTAGCACGCTAATATGCATAATGCAACATTAGCAGTAGCAAGCTAATATGCACAATACATTGTGATGAAAGGCATTAGCATAATTGCTAACTAGCAGATAAATTGGTAGTGACATTAAAAGCCAAATTTCTTATGACATATTTGAAGAAACTATAACAACACGAACAGATTTTCTTTTAAAAAATAATTCACATTTGTTTATTTGATTGCCATTTTATTCCAAACGTAGCCTGTTAACATTCAGAATAAGACGAACGTTTGCTGTAAGCAAGCTAACACCATACATGTGATCAGAGTTGTAAAAGGCAAAAAGGTTTCAAAGACATCCAATAATACCAAGGCTTTAAGAAATTATTTGAAATAAGCTTAAAAATTGGCATATATTTAGAGATGTTATGGCAGTGCACAGGAAAACCCTGTTAGCACTTCCAAGTCACCATACCTTCGATGAGGCTTTTCTGGAGTGATATCTCTCTTTTTGCTATCATAATAAGAGAAATATCACACTGCTACAAGGTTTAATTCTTGTAGGGACGTGTGGCATTTTCTTGTGAGATTCTCAATATCCAGACAGTAACTGAGAGAGCCATGGGCCCTTGTTATATTCCTTGACAGGTCGCATAATGGGCCTATTGACAAACTGCCTGAGCTTCCCGTGGGCAGACGACACATGAGTGCTGGTGAGTCTGAAACTCTTTTAGGAAAAGAAGTGACTGATAAACAGTGCTTCGACCTATTGAAGTCCAACATAGACATAAATGCCATGGTGACAACTGCAGAGAAGGAAGGGGGTGGGGGGGGGCTCTTTCAATTTAACAAGAGAGGAAATTAAAAAGAATTAGAGTGTGAACGTATTAGAGGAAGCTGGTATAAACAACCATTCCTTCCCCGCCCAGTTTTGACACACCGCTACATCGCCAGAGTAAAGTAATTCTGACACCTGTAGTCTTGTGTGGAATGGTAATATGGACCAGCGGGCATAGCAAAAAATAGCATGCTGAAAAATATGATATTCCTATTGAAATTGTCTCAAAATTGGCACCGTTTGAGACACATGAGGCGGATTGAGATCTCTTTAAAAACTAGATTAGATTATTGGGGGTTTGTTATTTGGAGAAAATTATGATTTTTGCAAATGTCTTATCTCAATTCTATCTAATTGCTAACAACTGAGATATTTAAGAGACTTGGTTTGTTTTAGATTTTATTGTTTAAATTTTATATATTTGATAGAATTTGTTTTTTTTAGGAGACTTGGTTTGTATAATATTCATATAATATGGCACCTCAGTGATAAAACTCATGGATTCGGATGGCGATGTATTCACAGTGGTGAAGCAAGTTCTGTGATCCTTTGAACCTGGGAACACACTGCTCATGTGGTCAGTCGCATAATTGAGAATAAATTCATAATTATATATCTATTTATTATTTGACTATTTAAATATCCTGTTTAAAAATAGGAAAATAGACACACCTGTTGGTTGCCGTAATAATGGCTCATTTCAAAACTCTTTTGGAGAAAAAATAACAAATTGGACAATTGAGTAAATTTTAAGATCTGAGTTTTGATATTGAGATCTCTTCAAAAAAAAAAACTTGTGAAATTACTGGGCCTTTTTGTTCTTTGGAAAAAAAATGTGGACTATGCAAATGTCTCAATATGATCTCTGTTTTATCTAATTGCCGTGAAGGTGAAACAATTGAGACATTAAAGATTTCTCTTTTATTTGTTGGTGGACAACTGACAGTTCATCCCATAGGAAAATTATCCAAAGTTAGTTCTATTATAACATAGCATTCTCAGTTATGTTTCATTTGAGTATCAGCTTTGTCTCTGAGGTTTCTGAAAACTTTGATATCTTGGTAAATCTAGCATAGTTCCTGAAACTCTAGCAAAATCGTGTGAATCTCTGAAGTCCAAGCTGGTTTCATTTTAGTCTCATTGCCTTCAAGGAATACACTGAGATGGTAATCATTGTATATTTTGCTTTCCTATGGTGCGGTCAAATGTAGAAGGTGAGTTCATACTGAAATATCTGACTTTTATTGTGAATTCAATTCTATCTAATTGCTAACAACTGAGATATTTAAGAGACTTGGTTTGTTTTAGGAATATATCCAGGTGAGCAATCTAAGTAGCAATACACTTAACCAGAAAGTTTCCATTTGCTCTCTAATTATTTCTTATTTTTCATTAAGGTCTAGGAGAATCAAACGAGATATTAAAAAGATCTTATATAATTTTTTTCTTTTTCAGGAAAACACACTAAACAATGAAGAGGCTCGTTGCTGGCCTGCTCACCTTCTGCAGACACTTATAAATGAAGCTAAACGTACAAAGGCCCACAGTTACTCAATATGAATGAACTGTTGAGTAATTCCTCCATTATGTCACAAATCTCAGGCATTTACTGAAGCGCTTCATAATGGCTTTATAATGGAAATTATCGTCGTAATCGTCAGTAGTAAAAGTGAATAAATTTCAGCATATGTTCAGGGTTAGCTAATGTATGAGGTTAACAGTGTTTCTTCGGGAATGGGTGGAGCCTTCCGTAAATTTACCCCACAAAGCCGCGATACTGCAAGGTCAGGCTGTCGCACCATAACCAGATCCAGATAATGAGTGTTGATTTCTCGGAAACACAAGCCAGAGGTCTTCAAGCTGAGGAGAATCTCCATTAAGGCTGAAGTGCTTTGTCTGCTGAACTGTATTGCATCTTGCTTAACGAGACTAAGTGAATTTAGATCTACGGGAAGCACGTCCAGCTCTTCTTTCTGGGGAAATAAAATCCGTTGAATATTTGTAATACCTTGAGCAATCAAAAGAGCCAAACACAGGTTCTCTAGAGTCACAGCCTGTTAGATGTGTAATTCACTTTCACAGTCTGAATTCAGACATCAGAAGCGTAATTAGTCACCTCTCTGAATGCTTTTTTTCTCTGTAGACGCCTTTTTCAAAACGTCTCCTCCTTCCCTTTTTATCTCCCTTTCTTTCCATCTGGCTTCCCGGCGAGGTGGGACAGAATCCATTAAAAACAGATGTTCCCTCACCTAGCCAGCTATTTTTCAGCACAGGCGCGCCGGAGTGATTCTTCCACACGACCTGAAGTGCCCTTTCAAAACACTCGCACACCAATGGAGGCAAGCGACAGCAATGTCGTGGTGAATGAATTTAAGCATCCGCATGTTTTCATACATGCCTTATAAGTGTTTATGTGATGGGCTGCCATAGGGCCCATTGGGTAGGTTCACTCTATTAGTGTACTGATGATTTCAAGCCCCCACATGGAGCTCTTCGTGGAAGCCAATGATCCATGACGGATAGGACGGTTCCTCCGCTTTGGTTCCTTGCCATTTTCATCAGCCCTGATTTCCCTACTGTAAACTCAGGACTTTGGGTCTCATAGGACTAGATCTGTACAGGCTGAAATGTCAAAAGATTATATTTTGCTTTTGGTGTAAATTGAACATAAGCTTAGATATAGTAAATAAATATAATGCTATAATATGCCCCAAATTAATTTTAGTGTGAACTTCTCTGTTGAGTTACATTCGGTTCCTGTTCTCCTTCCCCGTTTAGTTCTGATCAGCTCTTCATTAGTTTTCTTGGTTACCTATTATTCTCAGGTGTTTCTGTTTCATTAGCCCCATTATTTATACTATTTATACTTATTTAGCAACATGTTATCTTCATTATTTTTATTGTTTATATTTTTTTATCAGGTTTTTATGTTTTACTAAGAAACATGTTAGAAACTTTACAGCAAGACCCTGGCAACCACGAGAAATTACTGCTAATCCAAAGCAAACAGAAGCCATAATTAGTCCAATACTCTTCCTCACTGATGTAAAGAACCCACGCGGCCAGAGCCATGCAGACAGACAGAAATCTCCAGGAGAGTGAACACACACTGCTCTCTTTGACTGGATGTCAGCCAGCTGTCAATAAGCATCTGCTGCTGGACTATCCAGATGAATTAAGAGAGTCTATCAGGTTTCTGAGTTGAAGAACTGTTCCAGCTCCTACTTTAAACTGAGAAGAATTTGGTTGGCAGGGGTTATGTTGCATCCCTGATGACATCAATTATTGGCATACGTAAACTATTATTTATTTTTTTTAAATGCCTACATTAAATTTAGCAGATGGTCTAAAGCAACTTTAGTATCTAAAGCAATTTATCATATAAGTCAACAATGTCGCTAATTGGGTGTTAGCTAGTAGTATTAAACCTAAAGCTGTAGTGAAATGCAGCAAAGTGGAGATACAGAAAATATTTTGTTATTAATATGGAGTGGAAGTACCTTTATGGTGGTGGTTCAGTTAACAGATGTGTCTTCAGCTGGTTCTTGAAGGTTGTTCCACTATAGAGGAACAGAGAAGGTTCTGGACTTTGTACCTTGTTGTGAAGAAAACAGATGCCACTCGTTAACTGACCATAATTTTGATGTTAATTTGAACAACATGCATAATTTGTGTGTGTAGTATACTAAAACGTGTTTTAGTTCTTAAAAATAAAAGTACCTAAAGGGGTTTTACACAGTGATGCCACAAAAGAACATTTTTTTCATAGTTTGAAGACCATTGTAAAATATAAAGAAACTTTTTCCAATCTTTTGTGGAATGGAATGGTTCCATTGATGTTAAAGGGAAGCAATAGTTTGAAGCTTTTTACACTTAATTAATGGACCGGAGTGTTGTGATTACTTGTGGATTATTGTGATGTTTTTATCAGCTGTTTGGACTCACATTCTGACGGCACCCATTCACTGCAGAGGACCCATTGGTGAGCGAGTGATGGAATGCTAAATTTCTCCAAATCTGTTCTAATGAAGAAACAAACTCATCTACATCTTGGATGGCCTTAAGGGTGAGTAAATTTTCAATTTTTTTGGTTCAAATATTCTTTTAATCACCAGAAAAAAATACAACAATGACAAAAGTCCAATCTTCCTCTGATCCAGGATACAATGTTCAATTCTCAGCTGATTTTCACATGTATGGATAACAGTTAATTGTATGTCTAATTCTGATTTCCACAAAGCTTTTGACATTTGCATTATAAGCCTAGGAACATATATTTTAAAAAAGTACATACTATATATTGTTTGACTTTCTGAGAGTAGTAGCTTTTAAAGATACTGCAGAGCAGCCAGGGTGCATTTTCTTAGCATGTCAGAGATAAGAATGAGTCAGGAAGACAAGACCTTTATCGGTTATAAAATAAGTGTTTCTGAGTCTCTGACGACTTCCAGTGACTAGTTAAGTACTCACTTTTAGATACAGGAGTCAAGCTAGTGTATTAAAATTGATGCACGAACCTTCATCAAGTTCATGATAATGAAAACCTGTGTACTGAACCTCTTAATTTTTAATGACGGAGGAAAACCAAGAACACAGTTCAAAACCACACACAAAAAAGACTGAAAGAGAGGTAAAAATGAAGAACATAAAAAGAGGAAACATCATCCATAATATGTAATTAATAAATAATGTCATTATTTATTAATGGTTGTTCTTGCTCTACTCTTTTGTCTGTGTGTGGCTTCACCTTTGCTGGAACTGAAGGTGCTTTTTTTTTTTTTACCCCGTTCTCTCATTTCTTTCTCTTCCTAGCTTTTATCTTTTTTTCTCGCTCACTCTTTCTTCCCAAAGCTTTACTCCTGGAGATGAACATGATGTCCTTTTCACAGAAAGACTCACTTTCTTCCCTTCTTAGCATGTGTCTCATCCAGTGTTGAGGAGTAAGCAGCACATTTTTCAGTAGCACAGCAATAGATCAGCTGGTTTCTAAATAGTTTTTCAAGAAATAAGCTGAATTTTACAAGAAGCACAACCAAATATATATATATAATATTTTCAATGTCATATTTCCGTACAGCTCAACGTAACATATGGCATATGATTTAAGCACTGAAAATTGTTGATTCGTTTAGTGAGTTGGTTCACTCCTCTCTTTCATCATTACAAAGTCTGGGATATTCTCACTTTTATTTAAAGCTTTGGAAAGTCAGTTTTGTTAGCTGATCCTGTCATATGTACCATTTCAACTTTTGATTCAATTTAGTAAATCACTGCATCCTAAACACTTCATTTCCTGCTCCATTTGCTTTGTTCGAGCGTATTAGTTTTTTTTTAAAACAGTCCTCTTGTTCATGTGTCTGTTAAAATTTTCATTTTAGTGAATCACTTTATCACAAAAACTCCATTCTCTGCTTCATTTGCTTCATTCTAGTCAATTGATTCATAAGCATTTGAACAGACATGCGAATGAGGTATGTATGATTCATCTTAGTGAATCACTTCATCAAAAAAGCTTCATTCTCTGCTTCAATTGCTTTATTCTAGTAAATCATTTATTTCGTATGCCTCATTTAGTGAATTTGCTCATCTTAAACAATCCTTAAACATCCTGTTCAAATGTCTGATTCATTTTAGTGAATCTCTTTATCCTTCATGCTTCATTCTCTGCTTTTTTTTTTTGTTTTTTTTGTTCTTATTCTTAAACAGTTCTCTTATTCATGTTTCTGTTCAAATGTCTGATTCATTTAAGTGAATCACTTAATCTTAAATGTTTCATTCTCTGCTTCAATTATACTTTAGTGAACTAGTTCGTCTTAAACAATCCAAATGTTTCAACTGGTCAAATTTTTGACTCAATTTAGTGAATCAGTTCATCCTAAACACTTCATTCTCTCCTTCATTCTAGTGAATTGGTTTGTCATAAATGATCCAAAATTTCAAATTAAAATTAATTCAGTAAAAAAGTATTCAATGATTTCAAGCCCAGTCTTTTTTTTTAATGGTGAAATATATTTAGATAAATACCGCTGCTCATTTGTTTTCAATTATATGAATTGTATTGTACAAAGTATTACTTTCTTCTTCTTCTTGTTGATTATCTACTTGAAAACATAAGTAGCTCATATCATAGCAAGCCACATCTTTGAAATGGCTTTCCCAAACCCATTCTCATCTCACCTTCATGCAACTGGATGATGACCATCCAGTCTATCATAACCCAGCTTATTAAAGTGAGGTTAACCAAATGAAATCCAAACGCTCCCAACCACAGATGGAAGGCGAGAACCTTGACTGCAGACGGAAGTTGTAAGACGTGAGGAGCCGGCGGGAAGGCAGAGCGGGGAGAGTAAATTAAAAGCTGCTAATCTGTAAGTCAAAGAGCATGATCAGAGCACAGCATGCTGGGACTTTAAAAAATGAATTAGACAGGAAATGGATCTCCAGTGATAGAAAACCAGAATGAATTCCCAATGAGGAGAATGAGGAGAATTTCAGAAGGTTGGTTGTAAAATTCTAGATGCACTTTGGAACTATGTGTGACAGAACATTAAATAATTCTAATATGCTATTACTCTATGCTTTATATTAATCCATCAAATGTTCTTATTTAACATAAAATTTTTTGAATATTGTTTGTTTTGTTGTTTTTTTTTTTTTTTTTTTATTTTTTTTTTTTTTTTTTATGTTTGAGAAGATGGATGAGGATAAACACTGACTGCATGGCTGACCACTATATCACTGTGTCAGACTGTATCAAAGAGGGTCTTTGCTCTTTGAATGGAGTACGGTGTCATTCTCTGTCCTCTGGGATTAATGCTCTAATCCCTGTATTCTGAATTCCTATAATCCAGTCTCAAACACATGCCATTGTGCCCTATGACCTGCCGAGAGATTACCACTGCATCTGTAAAATGCATTAACACTAATGTGTGTATATATTTAGCATTCTTATCTACATGGGGTTCAAAGAACAGTCGCATTATGTCTTCAACTTGGTTTTTCTGCATATGATCATGATGAATCACCAAGCACTTGTCTTTGTGTTTTATATGCTACAGAAAATAATTACCTCACTTATCCAACTTTAATTCTTCGATCACAAAGGAAATGCATCACTTCAGCATTCTAGAGAAAACGGATGGTATAGTGATGCTAATCTCAGAGAGTTTGCAGACAACATTTTTCAGGTAGAAAGCCTTGGGTTTGTTAATACTTGAAATTAGTAGATAAACCATTTTCACTTGATCTTTTTGAGTTTCGATTGGTTTTCAGTCTGCAGTCTATTTGGGTTCCGGAAACTTGCCCTTGTTTACACATTTACACAAAATTTACACAGTTTAAGGATTAGATGTAGACTAAACTAATATGTAGCCGACAGAAATGAGAATATTATATGAAGATTTGAGACTTGTACCACGAGATGTTAAAAACTGAAGTTAAAACGTTTAAATCATATGGTTTTTTTTTTTTTTTGTGTCTACAATAGTCTTAGAATACATCTCAACTATGCCTTAAGCCGGGTACACACTGTACGATTTTGGCCACGATTTTGATTCCTCTGATCCAAGGCTGAAATCTGAAGTCTCTGGTCGTTAGTTTGACATGTTCACTAACAGCCAATTAATGACCGCTGCGATCAAATTTTACCTTCGATGGAATTCTGGCAGTTCACACTCTGAAGCTCAACTTTCATTGGAATGAACCGTTAGCCACCATTTCATTCCTGTGTGTAATGCAGCTCACCTTCACCGATTGTCTCATTGGTTGATTTTTTTCTTGCGCATGTCCTTTTTTTTAACACGTCTTAACTGTCATACAGTCTGACATTAATGACAGCTGAGATCCTACAGTGTGACATGAGGATGGTGTTCGTACAGTCTGACAAGCAACAATCTTATAGGACTGTTTACAGTCTGACATTAATGACAGCTGAGATCCTACAGTGTGACATGAGGATGGTGTTATGGCATAGCTTTTGGGACATATGCATTTAAACTAATGTTCCAGTCAAAAAATATAAACAGTTCAAAAATGAAATATTGTATATTTGATTTGTGGGGATCTTTAGATAAATGTGGTATTTAAATATATACGAAGTTAAATGAATTCTTACGTAAGACACCTAAGCCCGCCAGTATTCTTAAGAGTGACAAATTCAAAGAATTCATACGAAAGACACCTAAGCCCGCCCCTAAACTTAAACGTCACAGAAATGTATACAACGATTTTGTATGAATTTTTTATATTTTTGATTTATAGATTTTTGTGCTTTGTGTGTGTTTGATTTAATCTTAAAAGTCAAAGTAATGTATTTAACTTTTTTTGGTCCGGACCAAATACAATGTTGATTTTTTTTATTATTTTTTGGTGCGGTTCGCTTTCACACTGCACTTTTTTGCAAGTGAACCAGAAATGTCACGTGTGCTTAGGTCATCCATTCATTGGTTTCGTCCATTCAACCGTACCAGAGTTCATTTGGCAGTGGATTAAGACCACCTCTTCTGCTGGGTCTCGGTAAGGTCATTGTGGTTGGTGTGCACCTGAGTGCGATTGCTGTATTCACACCTGCCCAAAAGATCTGCACCAAAGGGGGAAACGAACTTGAGCTTGATTCAGTCAAACCAAACAAGACAGGTGTGAATACACCCTAAGAGCGCGCGTGGCCATTTGTAACTTAAATGTGTGAGGCTTCCAGTGTCATTTATTTCCAGGTATTTTACCTGTAAACAACAGTCTATGATGTGCCTGATACTGCAAAATGGTATTTGCTATCATACTATTTTAACGTATTATCATAATCATAAACACACTTGTTTGTAAAGCAAATAGTTTTAGTGGCACTTTGAACCGGGAGTCTCGCACATTCAAGTGAATTTTAGGAGAAACATCAGAGCCACCATGTACCTGAGGTTAATTTACACAGTATTAGATGTATATTTTCAAACTACTTTAATGTCCATCAGACAGATATAAGACTATTATATGAAGATTTGAGAAACGGCACGAAAAAATGAGTTTAACCTATGTGCGTCAACGTGTCGTGTGTAAAACTGGAGCGCGTCAGTGAGCGCTGTCCACAGATGTGCTGCTGAAATCGTCTCTCTCTCTCTCTCTCTCGCTCTCTAACTCTCTCCTCTCTCTGTCTCTCTCTCTCTCTCTCTCGCTCTCTCAAAACTCAACTGCTTTCCACAGATCGTATCATTCGCCTTACAGCGCACATCCTCTCCACACTGTGTCTGTTGGCTCGCGCGCATCAGAACGCACCAAGTCTCATTCTGACCTAAGTATCTTCTCGACTTCAGTTGGACCTGTACAGTTCGGAATATCAAGCAGATCTGAAGACATCCAGGCAAACCCCGCCGAAAACTTAGTGTACGTAGAGTCTCGTGGGAAAAGCTTTACGTATGTCCCTAAGAGGAACTATGGGGGGAGTGTCTCCTTCGGTTCATCACTGGACAGACTAGCCGAAGAGCCGTTGGAGCCGATCCCGAACCGGACCCGAACTGGCTTTTTGGAGCTATTTTACGCTGGCTGGGAATATAGTGCAACTTGGATAAGCGTTGTTGTGCGTTTGGAGAGATGATGAAGGTGGTGCTGATGGACGCGCTGAGTTTCCACGCGTTCGCGCTCTTGTGCGCGCTACGCACCACACTGGCAGCAAATAACTGTGAGTATATTTGCAAGCATTACCTTAGTTAAAAAGAAAAAGTGAATCATATATTCTATAATTGTATAATTATTGTAAAATATTTCAAATATTAAAAATATATCTAAAATAAATTCTTATTTCTTTCAATGTAGTATTTTATAGTATATTAATGTAGTATTTATTTTTTTACATTTTATATTTTGGAATATTTAATTTGATAATTTAAATAAAATGTCATCTATATATATATATATATATATATATATATATATATATATATATATATATATATATATATATATATATGATGGATTGTATGAATGAATGAATATATATATATGAATTGTTTTAGATGCTCAATGTATTTTGTGTGTACATATGTCTGTTGTTTTCAGGATCTTGTGCTTGAGTTCCAGTAGGCTACTGCTATATTTAGCATTTTCAACAATTTATCTTATTAGTAGGTATAGTAATTAATAGCTTTTGAGAGATGATTTTTCGAGTCACACACTAAAGGTTCACGTTGATGGGACAAAACTCCGTCGGGTCTAATTTTGGAAGCTATTTATAGTTTTCAGAATAATATACATGCATTTTTTGTTAATGCTTTTGTAAACTGTGAATTTGTTATTCGTGCATCTTTGTAGGCAATGCGTTTAATTAAATGCATATTTAAGATGCTGCCACCGAATTAATGAGACGAAAATCAGCAACAGTCAAAAAAAAATGTCTTTTTTTTTTACTTTGTAAAGTCCAGGAAGCAAATACATGACACATGATTCCGATAATTAAAGACTTAGGAGCTATAAATAAGTTATTCAATAAGTAAATTTTTATATTGATCAGTAAAAAAAAAATAATAAGACAGACTTCTGTAGTCCACTTCAGAGTGATTTCTGACCGCTAGGCGGCGCTGTTTCCCCGTCTAGATCAATCTAATGCCATTGATATATAAATGAGTCAGCGTGCATTCAAGGACCTTACACACACCATCAGTAGCACTTATGAGGATTTATGTAATTCGTAGGAGGACATCACTTGAAAGAAAAGTTTAGCAGTGGGACTGAATGGCTTGGGAATAATTGTAATCACAATTTAAAAGCCTATAATATCAAAAGTTTGCACTTTTGTGGTACATCACAGGTTATTCAAGATCCACATTCTCTTTTGGTTGATTCTTACTTCGTGGATTGATTTCAAATGTCTTGATTTAAGAAAATCTGCCAACCAACGATCCAAAGAAATAAACATAGAGCAGGTAGAGTGACACTTGGCACAACTTATTTCCCCACTTGTAAATATGACTCATATATCTGTTGAATTGAGATTTACATTACTCTCTGAGGAAGATTTGTAGCCTCAGACTCTGGTTAGGCACTAGGGGTTGTCCAACATGAATATGCAAATCCCTTATGGTTAATTTGCATATGCGACGTCTAAACATAACATCCATAAAAAAACTTGGCAGGTTGGAATCCAGGCCGTGTTTGTGGATAACAACAAATAGCAAAATGCCTTGACAGTTAATTTAATGTTAGAAATTCACTATTATTCATTATGATGATATTCATTTTTTTTTTTTTTTATAAAATATCAATTCATTTTTATTTTATATATGGATACATGGATAATCAGTTGATAATGTTTTATAGATAGATTAGTAGATAGAAGATGGTTTGATATATATATATTTTTTTAACTTAAAATGTAACTTCTTTTTAGTTTCATAATTTACATAGATAGACCTAAATAGGTAACCATTTCTCTTGAGTTATTTGAGTGTGTCTGTGTATAAACACACACATACCTACTGTATTTAATGAGGATGGTTGAATGCATATGAGTTGTATGATTTGAGAATTGCGTTACACAATAATTTCACAACAAAGCCTGAATTGGCCAATCAAATGGCTATTTATTTTTTAATATCAGCTTTGATTGGCCTGTCACGTTCTGTCTGATCCGCAGCAACTATATAACCACAAAAGCACCTCATCCTTGACTGGAAATGGCATCATGTTTGCGGCATAATTAGTAGCGCCTTTCTGGCCAAATAAATATTAGTGTTAGATAATAATTATAGATTAGAGATATAACAGAAGGCTGCAGGACGTTGCAGGCACGAAACCATCTGTGGATAAGCGCGAGCAGTTTGCTGATATTAATAACCACACTAACCGTGCCGTTCTCATAACCCATTAGATTGCACAAATTATAATTAACAAACTCTTCATATGACAGATTGCAAATAGATAGAAGTGAGTCTAGTAATGAAATGCGGAACTGGAGTTAAGCCTAGAAACCGGTGCTGAAAATAACGCCTCCATATACCTTATTTAGTGTTGTTTGTGAATGATTTGGAGATATGTATTCTTGTGAGGTGGAAACATTGCAGTCTGTTAAATCTAATGAGAGCAAAGTGTCTTTGAGAGAGTGTGTAGATGGTGGCCTAGATTTCCCCTCTGTTTTGATCGAACATGCCTGACAGCATTCAACCAAAAAAGTCAATTACTGCTTTTAATTACCTGATCTGGAAGGTCCAGATGAAAAATCTGCCGGGACCTTATTCTGCTCTTAAATCCTGAAAATAAAGAGGTTGTAGAGCCGTGATTGGTGCAGCCCGATCTCACGGCCATTCAACGAGATGGCTAATTAGTATGAATTTGTAGGAATGATCTACACCTAACCCCACCCCTAAACCTAACCGTCAAAATTAAAAAATTTTGGGTTAGCGACCCACCGGTTGAGAACTGCTTTGATTCAGTTATGCCGTTCATTCTCTTTAGATGGTTTAAAGTATGACAGACAACACAATCTAGCTGGTTCACGGACAGTTAGGGTGTCTTGTCTGGCCTTGTAACTCTCAAATGTCTCTCTCTCCTTGTCTAGGAAAGAAAAGCGCAGCGTTTGCATTGTACAGTAGATCATTGTCTAACTCAATAATTGCCTTTATCTTGTCAGCACATGTGTCAGCTGTAATTTCGGCACTAAACAAGAGGCGGATCCATAGTCGCTGTAAAAGCCTGACCTTAGAAGTTAAAGACAAACACCCCCACCCCACACCCCTCCAACCCAACTACAAACTCCAGTCCTGCTCATGAATAGCCTTTAGTCCATGTACCTCCATGTGATTTTCACTGTCGATGAGTGTTTATCACGACAGCGCCATTGGGTATTTTAAGACATTTTATAAATGCCAGAAAAACTATTCTGAAAGATGCGTGGGTTGGGTGAAAAAAAAAGAAAATAAAATTAGAAAAAGGCAAAGATTCTTAGTCGTTCTGAGAGATCCGAGGAACATCTTGGTTTTTAATAAGCAGCAAATTCCATAGGAAATTCTGAACTAGTAATCAAAAGATAAGTAATCAAGTTTGAATTCCTCTTCAGGGCCCCCGAAGGTTTGGCGCAGTACATGAAGGCTGCTGGTTCTAGTGAAATAACATATACAGTCAGGGCCACTGCTGGCCAAATGGGTGCCCTAAGCAGGATTGTATTTTTGTGCCCCCCTTCCTCAAATATTATAGAAGAAAAAGAAAAAAAAAACACCTACTATGGTGGTCAAAATAGAACTTTAATAAAATATAAAAGCAAATAAATAAATGGTATTATAACTACAATTATAGCTCTAGACAGTTACCTATGGCTATGACTTTATTAATACAGTTGTCTAATTGATTTTATAGTCTCAAGCATTCAGAAATCACGCCAAAAAAAAAAAAAAAAAAAAAAAAGCAGTTTTACTACGGTAAAACCATGGTTTTATTTTTGGGTTGTGACGTCCACATGTTTGTTGTTGAAGAAATTATAGAGGCTGTGTTATCTGTAGCAAAAAGCTGGCCAAAAATTAAATATCAATGTCATTAATAGCTTAAACAAGGATTTGATTGTCCTGTTAGTGTAGCAGCAGCAGTTACCCTCTGGCTCCCTTTGCAGGTATTTGTAATAACATGTTATGTACATAAATAGTTTGTTTTGTATTAGCCTACATTGTGTATTTTAACAGTGTTATTAACCAATCATTATTGCCTTATTGTTTTTATATAATGCATTTTATGTAATTCTAAAGGCTATTGTTGGCTTAGATCTGTTTTTATAACCACATAAAATTCTAGATGAATATTAGATGCATTTGTGATGGTAAAATTATTTCTGACATTAAAACACGCTATTAGCGTCAACAGCTAAAAAAGTTTTACAGGATTATTAATGTGCCTTAAAGTGATGCACGGGCTTCGTTTTCACCTTTTTTTTCTTTCTTATTATTTTCTCTGGGCCGCATTGCTGATGTCTATTCACGGGCATAGATGTCCATCCATCAGTTCTGATCATTTGCATTCAGCCACAAACATGAGAAAATGAACAGTGATTAGTCACTTTACATTTCCATCAGGCGGTATTTCCTGTCTAAGTGGGCAGTTTTTAAACAGAATAAGCTGCGGAGAGGATTAAACTTCATGCCATGAGTGAAAAGTTGCCATCTTGGAATATACATAAACACAATAACCTTTTGAATGAGTAGACAGACATACAGTATACAAACCCCGAAAACTCCCATTCAATTCTCCCAAGTTTATCATAGATATTTAACATATTCTCACAAAACGCACAGCACAACCAGGACCTTCCAGCCGTCACCCCTCAGAGAACTGTGAGAAAATGATCGACAGATCTAATCCATCAAAGTAAAAGCTGGTGATGATAAAACTGAACCCGGCTGATGTTCACTCCCGACAGTACCTTGAAAAACAGACTCCTTTAATGTATCTTCCCTTAATGAGATGGTGTTCAGTCTGTGTTAGTGGGCGTTTAGTCTGCAAAACATATGTTCTGCAGCTTCGTAAATATCCAAAGCACAACAATCTCTTAACAAGCCGCTAATGGTGTTTCACGAAGATCCCAGAAAGTTCTGCTGGCATCCCACACTCATCGCTGAACTGCGCTGGAGATGTTCCCCGCCCTGATCAGTGTAAAGAAAAGTTGTGTAAATAGCTTTGATGGTGTCCTGGTTGTGTAGTGATGTTTATTTAAGCCAATGACCATTTGGAGGCCTTGATAAGTTTGCTTTTCCAGGACTGCTGTGTTAACCAAAAGGGAAAAAAGCAACAATGAAAAACACTGAGCTATATCCGGCCACATATGTACTAAGCAGCTTCAGCTGTTACATTATTAATGCTTAAACCTTGTCATACTTCCAGATTCTTGTGTAAACTAGTCTATGAAATTCTTCTTATGTCTAGGGCATTAAAGTTGAGTTGCTTCAAAATATTGCAAAATTAAATATAATCTCTAAAAAGTTACAGATTATTGTTTTATATAGTATTTTAAATTATTTTTTTACATATTTGTTTATATGTATGTATGTTTGTATATTGATAGTTTTATATTGATTTTTGACTGAGTACTGCATATCTTGTATGAATTTTATATAATATTGTAATAATACAATAACTATATACTATTATATACTATATATATATATATATATTGTATTTTTTTCATTGTATAGCTTATTAACTTGAGTGTGTGTTCATTGTAATTTATTTTTAGTATTTTGTTGAAAAGATGTTTTGGTTATTATTATTTTTATTATTATTATTGTTATTAATATTCAAAATTGATAGATTATAAATGAAAATATAAATGACAATATAATTTCTTTTTAAAATTGTTTCTAGTTTTAGTTTTTTTTTTTTCGTACAATTTTTGTGGGTGTATTGTATTTATTTTTTTTGAATGAATTTTTATATGGAAATATTTTTTTTTTTTTTTTTATTTTTAGTTATTTTTTTGTTTTTATTATTTTTTTTATTATTATTATTATTTTCAAATTTGTAAAATATTAAATTTGACATTAAATTTAAAAATATAAATTACATTATATTTTAATTTATAACTAGATTTTTTTATCCATTTAAACACATTTTTGTGGGTGTCTTGTACTTTGTGTGTACATATAGATTTATAGATAAGTGTATTTTATATAATTTGTGTGTTGCTTATGTATATTTTATTTTTATTTATTTATTTATTTTATTACTCAGATAACACAATTTCTTGATTAAATTTGATATGATCAAATATGACCAAGACCCTGAACCAACGATGTTTTTTGATTTTGAACTACATTGCAAACTAATCTTAATGAAAAATATTCAGATTCGCTGAGTCATATTAAAAATAAAAATAAAAATCAATCAATCAATAAAAAAAAAAATCTAAGATGTCTTGTTATTGTTATTTTAGCTCTGTTCTGTAAAAAAAAAAAAAAATGAGTGTGGAAGCAAATTCAATCATGCCCACAGTGCAGATCATCTACCTATCCGACACACTGCAGGATGGTGTAATGGAGAACAGAGAGAGTAGATTATATCTTTCTATCTGTGTTTTACTAGTTACTGTCATGGGGCTACTGCAGGGAACGTGGTGTTGGTGCTGTTGTGACTCCAAATAATTGTTTTTGAGCTCTATGTGAAGAAGAAGTTCAAATCAATCATTGTTTTTCTAATTAAACACAAAAAGAGCTCTTTAGCTAAATGTTCAGGCTGCTCTACCACAAAAGAAGTATAAAGCTGCAAAAATCATCATATAAGCATTCTGTATGACTCATGCACACATTTCCTGAGATCACAGAATAGGTTTGCGTGGAATAAACATCAAACATAAATTGTTATTCAAAGAAAGTATTGCTTTTCCTTCCAGTGAATCCCAAAAGTGTCAATCGATACATATACATGCTCTCAGCATGAACTGCATTCAAATGCCTCTGAACTGACTCCAAATCAATCAAGATCTGATTGAGTTTCTCAGCATAAAGTTTTCAAAACAGTGTATGTGTGATGAGTGAAGAGGTTCTTTGTGCATTAGGGTTGTTTTACGATAAGAAAATTGTTGTAAACAGTGCAATTCTGTCATTATTTATTACTAAGTTATTACATATATTTTCAGAGGGGTTTTTTAGAAAATTTTGGGTTTTTATATGATGTTACACATAGATTCGCAGAGAGGTTTAGAACAACTTGAGGCTCAATTCCAGAGTTTTGTTCCAACCCTGCTCCAACACACATACCATGTAGTTTTCAAATAAGCCTGAAGGACTCGATTAGTTGGATCAGGTGAGTTTGATTAGGGTTGAATCTAAACTCTGCAGGGCTCTGGCCCTCCAGGAATTGAGTTTGACTCCTCTGCTTTAAACCAAACAAAAATGTAAACCATTGTGGCTGAAATGACTTTCATGTTTACACCTCCTGATATTCCATTCATATTCCATGATGTAATGGCCTAATCTTGCTATCGAATCCTCAGTTAAATAGGTGCCTGTAAATTACCCGGGCTTTGTTAGGCTCTTCTCGTTGTGTTCTACCTGCTGAGGAGAGCGTAGAATGTCACAATGGAAATGAAGAGTCTCTCTGTGTCGCTGTCAGGTTTAAGTAATAGCCTCTCTTTCGTTTTCCTCTATTACATCAGCCCTCGCTGCCATAGGCAACCGTTAGTAAAATCAGGTCAGCGCTAAATGCCAAGCTTGAAGAGGTGGGCAGAAACGTGGCCCGAGTCATTTTAATTACCCAAAATGCTGTGAGATAGGGTGCAGGGGTCTAAGGTGTTACTGTAAATGGGACATGTCTGAATATGAAGTGCTGTTGTGGAGGGGGAAAAAGGATGTTAAATTATTTTTTCTCATTTTATTTTATTCAAATTTATTTTGTTTTATTGTTGTGTAAGGTACTATGTTTTATAGTATTTTAAAATGAGTATATCATTTAAATATAAATAATAATAATATATAAAAAATAGTAAATTATATATTTTTTACAATATTTTTATTGTTATTAATTTAAAATAATGTGTGTTTTTTCATTTTTATATTTAAATATGTATTTTAAAAATACTACATTATTGTTGTTGTTTTGTTGTTATTAAAATAATGCTAAGCTCTTTAGACATATTTTAAAATAATACTGTATTAGTATTATTATTAACAATTAATCAATGATATATTTCCTCGTTTCTTTAGAGCCATTCAAATGGCGCAAACAAGGCAGAATCCTCTCACTGTTTAATCTACACAGATGTTGGTCTTGGTTTTATCTTCACATGCAAGATTAAACCCCTCTCACAAGGCTCAGGAATGATCCACAATTCTTAAACTACTGAAACGTGTTGAGAATGATAATTCATCATCAGATACCAAGAAGAGGGGTATTAGAATGATCATTTTAGAGACAACTTTTCACTGGATGTGGGTTTTGAGTTGGCTATATGGTGCTTTGGAGATAAATTATTGTTGTAGATGCTTTTCAGATTGTTTCTTGAGGTTATGCAGTTTCTCCGTATATGAATTTGTAACATTGAATCTTGTTATATTAAGGTTTACAGACTTTTTTGTATTTGTATATTATTGTTTAGTAACAGTTATAGTTTTCATTTTGTTTTTAATCTAATTCCAAAGAGTATGGCTAATTGAAAAGTATATTTTACATGAATATGGAGTCTGATTAACTGTTTATTTTATTTGTAAGTAACCTTTATTAGTTTTCATTTTGTTGTAATTTAATTTTAAAAAGTATAGCTAATTTGATAAGAATTCTACTTGAATATGGAGTTAAATTAAGGCCCTGTTTACACTAGTAAGTTTTCGTTTTAAAACGCATAACTTTTGTTACGGTTACGCCTATCGTTTACACTACTCTGGCGTTTTCGACCCTTGAAAACAGAGTCTTTTGAAAACACTGCAGACCTTGTTTTAGTTTGAAAACTCCGGGGTTGCGTTTTAGTGTAAACGGACCAAAACGGAGACTTTTGAAAACGATGGCATGGGTGCCCACATTCGCTCTGCGTATCATTGACGACCGTGTAAACAATAACATCAAGCGCATTGTTGTACCCATAGATGTATACGTAGATTCCCCATTTGATCGCTACAAGCACGTAGACGCGTCCATGCATTTTAGGTTGTGTAGTGTAGACTGAGATCATTTCTGAAATGCAGCGGAAACACCAGTGTAGACGAGGATTGTTTTCATTCTAAAACGCTGTTTTAAAATGAAAACGCACTAGTGTAAACAGGGACTAAATGTCTATATTGGTTTATTTTATTTTTTTATTAGTTCAGCAACCTTTTTTATTTCATTGAACTTTATTGAGCTCATTTGCTGTCTGACATCTGGCCTAGACTACGAGCCCTTATTGTTAAGATTGTACTTTTAAAATACAAGATGGCGTTGTTTGTAAACATAAAAATTCACCCAATTTTGCACACTTGTCGTCTTTTGAATGTTGAAGACTTCGGCTTACTAACTAGTGTCTGAATACAAGATTTGGTCTTTGTAATAGAAAGCTTTAATCCACAGAGGACGGATTGTGTTCGGTGTACAAAGAGACCTGGGATACTTCGGGACCGTGCAAACTCTGCAACAGGATTTAAATGAGTGTTTCACACTTTCTACAGGATGTAGGTGTCCTTTCACAGATGTCTAGGCATTCGGCATTTTCTGGTTCCATCTAACCACCCCATCCGCCTCTCTCTTTTTATGGCTCCTTTGGAAAAGTTTGTTGGAGTCAATTCAATGTGGGAAAAGCTTCTTTAAAACTGCATTAGAAATCACATGTTCTGTCACAGTGCAGATGCACTGGGACATCCAGGGATTCCATTAAAGGTGCGGACTCTTAAAAGCGTAGCTGGGGTCAGGAAAAATGGACTGTCGTGCTGGGTTTGCAGTGGGCTGCTTTTACGTTTAATAAAGCGTAAGAATACTTCTCAGGAGGAGGGAAAAAAAAACCTTGGCTCAGAAATACTATTTCGTGGATTCTTGTATCCGTTAATAGCCTCATACATGTTTTTCCAAACCACATTTGCTTAAAAGCTTTGAGTCTTAAACACTCCAAGGAGTAGCGAACAGTAAAGAAATTGAGTTAGTAATGTCAAATGGATGTTTTATATGATTCTGAGAGCTTTCTTCTGTAAACGTTTCTAAATAACAACCAACTCTTTGTTGCAATGCTAACGTTTAATGCCGTCCGACTGTCTAGCAAGCAAAACGGCGAATTAGGCGACCTATCCTCAAGCTAATACCAGTGCTGCTGAGTTGTTTTCCTCCCATAAACATTAATTTCGCAGCATGCATATGTCAGTAGATCTGGGAGGGCTGACTAGGAGAATTTCCAAGGTAAACATAAAAATTTAATCTCCCCCACCCTTCCAGCCCGTCTTCGCATCCATGCCAAGCATCCGTCTGATCCCGGTAGAAACAATTACGTGTGGTGTGTTTGTCAAATGGAGGGGGAAAAAAAATATGTTTTTACCGTTGAACACGCAGCCCTGTGTGTGCACTAACTTCCCATGGCTTTCGCTCTTGTCATAATTTTTTTATTTAAAACAAAAAGTGAGCACTGTTCTTGATTCATTAAACAATTTTATTAATTACATGCATACATGAGTACACTTCATTTCCACTAATTAATACGCTAAGCTAAAATGAATATTAGCATGATTAACCAATTATGTATGCAGCAATCAGGTCATTGTATTTGATTAGAATAAATTATTTTTGGCATTCTGGTTATTGGCAGAAGTTAAAACATTACATTCTTGGCTTAACTCTTTGTAATCCGATAGAAAAGGAAAAATCACTCTTCATTAACTTATTGTTTCTCCTGAACAGAAACTAAATTAAAATGAAGAGTAAAGGAGACTTTTAAGTCTCTTGCCCCCCAGATTTGCTCTCAAGAAAAAGATCTCATCAGTGTCTCAAACTATGCTTCGGTTTGTTTTTGGTGTCTTGGCAAATCCAAACATAGTTTAAGCAGCCAAAATTTGGGGATCTCAATATGACCTCAAGCATTCGTCATTTTGAAAGGTTTATGAAGACAATGATCTCATATGTGATTGCTTTTTGTCTTCTAGGAGAAACGTTGATGCATGACTGAAAACTCTTTTCTTTATGTCTTCAGTGCTTTAAAAAAGAGCAACATTTTAGCAATGTTTCCCCCCTCTGAGGAACTTCTGAAGTATAAAAAAGTAGGTGATATATAACTACTCATTATTTGGACTTTAAGAGTATAAGAACTTGTGGCCATGGCCTAGTGGTTAGCATACATGCTCAAAACATTGAATGGTGTTCATATGAGAGATGCTGGTTCCTGTCTTTCCCATGAAGTGTCTATGTAGTCATGGATATATTGTAGAAAAATTCTGCATTTTCAACCCAAGATAGGTAAAGGACACTCACACTTTTGTTGCCTGATGTAGCATCACTTCCTCCTCCTACGTCTCTGCAATGCACAATGCACTTTGGAACTAATGGATACACATCGTTCTCTGAAAACCTCTCCAGGTATCCATAAATTTCATTGAGCAACTGCAGTGGTTTTTAACCTCGACCTCTTCAGCCAAATATAGACCTAAAGGTCAAAATATTCCAGTTGCAGAATAAGATTTGTGAATACCCACAGAGTTAGTGCACTTTTGCGTTTGCATAAGGGAAGGCTGTGGATCGATTGGCTTCAAATGGCACTGAGCCTTGCAAAGATGTAGAAAAAGCAAGGGTCAGCGAAAATGGTACTCTGTCATGCAACCAGAAGTTGCTGCAATAGACACGATTAAAGGGATAGTTCACCAAAAAATGAAAATTCCCCCATGATTTACTCACTCTCTCAAACCATCCTATAGGTGTATATGACTTTCTTCCTTCAGATGAACATAAGCAGAGTTATATTAAAAAATGTCCTGACTCTTCCCAGCTTTAAAATGGCAGTGAAAGTTGGTCGAGATTTTGAAGCAAAATAAAGTGTGTCCATCCATCATAATAGGCATAAAAGTGTCCCACACGGCTCCGGGGGGTTAATGAAAGAACATGCTAGTCTCGCAAGAACCAAATTTTCCAGCAAAGGAAAACCAGTCTCCTCTTGGCTTATATCAAAATCTCCCAACATTTTTCTTTACAAATCCAAGTATTGTAATTCTTATTCGTGACCGGTGTTTTTTTTGCTCTCTCCTTTGCATCCTACGTCATCCACTGGAACACCCCTCTCTCGTGAACATGAGTACGACAGTTACTGTAGCGGATGCTAGAGATTAAATTTTAAATGTGAATATTTTTCTTGCACAAACGCATCAATTCACTTCAGAAGGCCTTTATTAAGCCCGGTGTGGAGTACTTTTTATGATGGATGGATGCACTTTATTGGACTTCAAATTCTCAGCAGCCATTTACTGCCATTATAAAGCTTTGAAAGAGCCAGGACATTTTTTTTTTTATATAACTCTGATTGTATAGGCATGAAAGTAGAAAGCCTCATACACCTCGGATGGCTTGAGGGCGAGTAAACCATGGGGTAATTTTAATTTTGGGGTGTACTATACCTTTAACCAAACAATGTTTTTTGTTGTTTTTTTTTCTCAAAGTTTCATAAAAAGCAATTAATAGGGGTGGCATATCACAAGGTTGTAGAAGGAAAAACTTTTTGAAAATAACTATCTGGCATTCGATGGAAAGTTAAGAACATTTTAAAGTTTGCTGCATTCTTGACCAGAGTAGGATCCTGTAGTGTTTTCAGAAATTCCTGCATGATTTATTTTGGATGGGTGCTTTTTTTTCCTCCTCATAAGAGTTGTACACATTATTGTTGTTCATGTTTTCAATTGGAGATTTGTCTTTTGTGCAAGTGCCCACAAACATCTCAAGAAATGAAGATGCTGGTTTATAGTCATGCTGTATCGATTCCCATCTCTTGTACCATCAGAGCACCAGGTGCTTGGCAGCCACTAGGTAATTTTCACTTCCCTTCTGCTCAAGGAAATATTTAATCTGGTCTCTTTCCACTGGTGGACGCAATGCTGCCGATCTCCTCCATACGACCGTCACCAAAAGCAGAAGCGGAAGCCCGTGTCAGTCATTCCCATCATTCATATTTATGAGTTTCAGAAACATCACTTACTCAATTTGCCCACTTTACACGCTTGCAGAGGAAAAGATAGAGAGATAGTCAGCGAGAGAGACTCCCTGTTGAAAAATGCATCATGGGGGTGGGTTTTTAAATGGCTTCATCTGGAGGAAAACTGCTTCGGAGGTTGCCTGTTTATTAGGGATTTTCCCAGAGTAAATATACCGTTGAACCAGCAGAGGACATTTCATTTTGGCTCAGGTATCTGTGATGTCTCTCAAAGCCGTTGTAAGAGAGGAAATGTGGCCACATCTAGCTGCCCCTCTCTATCCTTCCTACGACCTTACCCATCTCTTTATCTCTCCTTTTCTCCCTCTCATCTCCCTGTCTCACCTTTTGCCTGGTCTGAGATACAGTTGCAATTCTATGAGTGAAGCTATTTGATGTCAGGCTTATTCAGAAAGCATTTGAAAGGTTAATTAGCTGAGAAATCGGTGTGGCTTTCTCAAACATTGAAATGAGAGCTGTTGTCAGCTGTCTCTCTCTCTCCTTTCTGCTCATTTCCTTACTTTAGTTTAGCACGTTAACTTCAGAAGTGGATGCCGAAAGTCTCACAGTTACTAACTTTGCAATATTTACAAGCCATTTTATGTCTGTAGGGGTAAAGGGAAAAATGGGGAAAGTACAAGGGAGAGGACTTGATCCATCATTCATTGGGAGATAATTGGTTTATGAATAGCAGGCATTCTAAACAGAATGGAGTCATTCACAAACCTTGAATGTCTTGTATGTTTGGTTTGTTTTGTTAATCTATTTCCTGCTGTTCTAGATCACTGCAATGGGCCACTGGTTTCTGCTCTCCCTCCCACGTCATTCCAGAGCTCCTCATCTTCCTCTGAGAGTCAGTCGCCATATTTTGCCAAGCTCAACAGAAGAGATGGTGAGTAATCCTAGTATAAAATGTGAAAATGTTGAAATTACTTTATCAGCATTATCAACATTAATTGAATTACTTTCATTAATATGGATGTAACTTTTCACTCAACACATGATGTGATATGATTCACAATACTGATTTCATAATACTTTTTTTTTTAAACAAAATTAGATTTAAGACAATTTTTAAATCAAAATGTGTCCTTTTATTATTTCTCAAGCAAAATGTTGCACATTTCTTTGTGAAATTGAAATATGCCAAATAACAACACTTTCAATTTTTAATTTTAAAACCAATCCCACGTCCCATGAATAAATAATACAAATAAAAGAAATACCTTCATTTAAACAAACTAAGGCTTTGCCTGTGATCTCCATTTAAAATTAGAGGCAACAACTACATTTTAATCACAATCCAAATAAAGTATAATTTCGAAATTTGAAGCAAAACCAGAATGGTCTGACTTTGGCTTTGTAAGATTATACTACATAAAACATCTGAACGAAACAAAAACAGCAGATGGATTGCATACTTTCATATGCATTACACTGAGGCAAGATGAAAAGAAAATATCATCTAAACTTTTCTGAAGACAGTCAGGTCCCCTCAGAGATACATTCACATAAACCATCACCCCCAGTTGTGTCACGATTCATTTAACATCTCATCCAACTTGAATCGTCACATAATTTTTATCGATTTTCAACTGGCTCGGAGTGAATCGTTACATCCCTGTTCATTAGCAAAACTGTACAGTGATGGGATCTGATGCTAATACCTTGGTAATTTTGATGTAATTTATTGCACTGATATATACCATGGTATTTAAGGTATTGGACACTATTTGTATGTCCAAAAACATGCTCTGTCATTTGATAAGGCACAGCAGGGATAAATACCCAGTTTGACTTGTGATAGAGTATTAGCAATCATTACTCAGCCTTTTAGAATGGATTTGATTGGAATTTAGTTGACTTACAGGTCAAAAGCAGACCAATCAGTGAATTATTGCCTGAAAGCTACAGGGGCACCAATGTGACATTAACCTCTTTGGCTCAGTCTGGGTTTGTTTGTAGAGCAGTTCCTTGTGCTATGACTAGCACTGGGTTTGCTGTCTATTTGGTCAGCTTTTTAAAAGATACAGTGCCAATGTAAGGTAGATTTACTGAGCTAATTAGTGTGAACAGACAGGCTTAAAAGAAGCTCACTTGGCAGGCTTGTCTGAAGTTGAGGCTTGGCTGGCTGCTAAGTGTTTCAAATACCTTTCTGCCTTTAATTAAAAGTTTATCTTTTGTTAATGAAGGGATGTTTCTTAATTAACTACAGTGTTGTACAGAAGCTAGCCAACAATAACAACGCTAACAATTTAGCATTGTTCACTAGCATAACTGTCTGTTTCCAAAATAGTTGTTTTATCATTAGCATGCTAGCTTTTCTTATAAATAGCATTATAGAGTAGCTTGACAGAATGCTACATTGCTTTGTAGCAGTGAGCTGGTGTAAGAATAAAACATGTTAGGTTTCTTTTTCTCACTTTGGTAATTCAGAGTCATTTTGGCAAATCATTTAATTAGAATATTTCGGGATCATTATTGCATTATCAAATAATTTCCACTTATTATCATGGTGTGGTCTGAAAAAATTCATGCATTAAATCTGCTGTAAAGTGAACCAATTCAAATATATTCACAAATCATCACTCAATAGTGTTCAAAAGCCATAGTGTATCATTTTATTTTTTTGTGTGTAGTAATATAAATATTTAGTTAAAAGTGCGGTCACAATTACTTTTCAATCAAAATCTGTGCAATCGCAAATTTTGCACAAGGCGAAAGATTTCCCCCGGAGATGTTGCAACATGTTCAGGTTTGTCAGGGTTTTTGCCACATTAAGCATGCAAAATTGACTGGTTTGAAAGTGACTTCTATGTGAGCAGTGCTTCATCTGTACTTTTTTGCCTGCGACAAAACCTTAAAATAAAAATTACCTTGTAGCCTGGCAAACTCAACACAGGTTGATAGCTTAAATTATTGATGTTGTATCTTTTTGTCGCTTGTACCTGGACTTCACCCCTTCTGTTCTTGTGTTAGGAGGTGGTGGCTGGGCTCCAGAACGAACAGACAGGCTACGATGGCTACAGGTGGATCTGCGAGAACGGGTCGAGGTCACAGCTGTGGCGACCCAGGGTCGTTTCGGGAGCCCTGATTGGGTTACGAGTTACATGTTGCTGTACAGTGACACAGGAAGAGCTTGGAAGCAGTTCAGACAAGAGGACAACATAGGGGTCAGTTTTCCAAGTACTCTTATAAATAATCCATCCTTTATTATATTTATAATGCATTAGTGCTTAAGTACTGGAAAAGCTTTCCGGATAGTGTGTATCAAGGGGGCTTTTATGAGTGGAATAAAATGCATGCACACCCATAATAATTAAGAGTCTGTGTCTTTAATGAAATCATAATAATTTACTAGGATAAATTAATGCATCCTCCCATGCACTGTCAGACACTGTTGGCACACACTTCCTATCGAAAACCAGCCACCCACAAAATGTTCAAACTTTAATTACCGACTTGAATTTCACTTAATCGCCTAAACTAAGATTAAATACACCCTCTATTTTGAGTAACGGGAATTTATATCCCTTCCAAAACTTATTTCATGGTCTCCTGACCTCACCGGTCACTGGCAGTGCAGCTAAAATCCTTGTCTACCCAACTTGAATTACGTTTTCTTTTTTTGGGTAGTTTTATTTTGACAACTTTCTGACATCTTTTTTTACGTTTTCTTTTTTTGGGTAGTTTTATTTTGACAACTTTTGGTTTTATTTTGACGGCCTTTGCTTCTGAGGGGACGGTACTTGTTTCTCAGGAGATAGATGTTTCCCCGGCGTTTTTATTTAGACTTGCTGGTAGAGATCTGGGGCGACTCAGATCTTACCTTGCCATCTCCAGGACGTCTTCATTATGAAATGGATTCCTGCTAAAATCATCGAATTTTTCACTTAGTCGTCTCTCATTACGAAAGCTTGGATTCCTGCTAATGTAATCATCAGAGCTAAACAAACACAGAGAGCCGTAGTATGATTTGGACTTTATTTTTTTTTTAATTATTTTTTTTTGCTTGATGATGGTTTAATGTTTGGTTCTTTTATCTTCCAACCAGCAGGAGGAAAAAAGGTGCTGATTAGTTTGAGAACATAGTTTAATGGAAGTCTTTGAAGGTGTGAAGCATTTTAATGAGTAGAAGATTAAAAGACGTGGAACATTTTTAAAGAGCGGTAGGTGCCTCCTGGTCGTGTAATTTTTCTGGTAGTCTCTACAGCTGGAGGTAGAACCTCCAGCTATTCTAAAACTAGAGGTTTAGATTAGCAGCAACGCTTTGAGTGCAGCTTAAAGAAACTAACGTTGCCAGTAGCACCCCGCTAACTTTTTGTGTTCATTTTTTTAAATCTTTGGTAAATGCAGCTTGGCAAAAGTTCAGCTCTATGTATAGATAATAAATTCTCTGACTTTGGAAGAGTTTCTTTGAGGTAAACCTATATGCTAATTGAGACTATGTAGGCTAAAGTGCCTGCAGAAAGCTAACCGTACTTTCCCAGTAACTTCAATATCAGTTTTTCGACTTCTGTAAGTGACCTTCATTAGCAGTATGTTAATTGAGGGTATGTTGGATAAATTGTCTGCAAGCACATGCCATCTAGCCAAACCTAACAACTGAGCTAACAACTGCACCTTAGACACCAAATACACCTGAAAATATCTCAAAGTTCATAAAAACCTCACTCACAAGATGCTTATAGATGTGGGAGAGCTAGTAACACATTCTGATGTGGTCACATTAGCAAAAATTTGGCGTGATTGACTTTAACCCCTCATGCGAAATTCCCCATCTCATAAATTCCCATTTGAAATGATTGGGTTTTGTCCATTAAAATTCGCCAAATGGCAGGAAATGTGGCTGCATCTCTACAAAGGCCTTCCATCCAGCAGAAAAACCTTGTTTGACATTATATTGACTCATTAACAAATGAAGTGCACATACTAAGGTCATATCTTGGAAAGTTACTGTTGTGCAAGCTAACATTTTCTTCCTCCTGTAGACTTTCAGTGGAAATATAAATTCAGATGGGATTGTTCACCACAAGCTCTCACACTCCATAAGAACACGATTTCTGCGGTTCTTGCCGGTGGACTGGAGTCCCGGGGGATGGATGGGGCTCAGAGTGGAGGTCTACGGCTGTGCATATAGTGAGTACTGAATGTGCATTTGGTGTGCAATTGGTACTTTATGTATTCACAATGAAAGCTGGATTGAAATGGATATTTGTCCTATCTATTTTCTAAATCCATCATATTGATTTTATTGTGAATAGAATTATGTAACTGCGTCTATCAGCACATGCTAATTAACAAACCTGCCAACAATATACAATGCTTTTTGAAAATATCTCAGTTTACCAACTGCAAGCTAATATTCAGTTACGTAGCACTTTGGAAAAAACAGCAGAGAGTTGGTTTAGACCTGCCTTCCCTGGGTATCAAAGTGCAGAGTAACAATCAATCGGTTACCTCAAGGGTAGCCAGCGTCACATGACTTGCGCTTGCAATATTTATAACATAGCGTTGATAGTGCTCGTTTTCTCTCTTTTCTTTTCTTCCCCTACTCTCTCATTGTTCCTTACTCTCAGTCTCTCCTCAGGTGCTTTGTATTTGTAGTCTGCGCACTAGCAGCACCGATTGTCAATTCAAAGCTTGACTCGGCGACCTATCACCGCCATGTTTATTCTCTAAGTGTTAATTTCGTGAGATAGGGCGGAATGTGACACCGCTGGGGGCGACTCGGTTTACTGTGTTGATCAAACATGATAAGTGAGTGCTGACCACACAGTATTTCAGTAATAGGGTTTGATAACGGAGACGCTAGTGCTTTCTCAAAGTCAGACCACTGTCAGGTTAGCATTAGAATTAGCGCAGCTTGCATTCCAAAAGAGCTGTGAATGAATCAGGCAGTGAATTTGTGCTTGGTAATTACATTTATTATTAGCCTTGCACTAGTATGCGCCGAACATACAATGACTTCACACGGCGGGGTTCGTTGTTAGCACAAAGGGCATATGAACATGTTTGCTAACCTGAATTACAGAGGACAAATATGAAAGGGGGAAAACAGAAAATGTTGCATCAAATAGGGGGTAAAATGAATTCAAACGTGTCTGAGACTTAATAAAGAGAGAGAAAGAAAGTAAACGCACACGTACAGGATAGCACATTTGTCTTCTGTGGGATAAACTGGACATCCTTGGTGGTGCTTTGGCCTTATTCATGCACTGCTGAAATGCTCCTCAAGTCAGTTAGTTTTAAATGTGTCAAGCGCCTCTGCTACTAACTGTTATTTAAGGCCGTGGCTTCGTGGTGTAAACTGTTTGTGTGTATGTCTGAAATGGGAAGTGTGTAGCAAGAGCATAAGTCTGTGTGTGTGTGTGTGTGTGTGTGTGTGTGTGTGTGTGTGTGTGTGTGTGTGTGTGTGTGTGTGTGTGTGTGTGTGTGTCCCTGAACAGTCATTAATTCACATTGGAGCACTGCTGTGATGATGCCACCAAGAGACCCACAGATAAAGTGAGGTCTAATTCTGAGCTTGTAGGCAACTTTGTGTATGTCTTAAGCAATAAGCAGCCCCACACAGAATGTGTTTTCACCCACATTTTCTGTGTTGAGTAATTGGGAAAATTCACAAAATGCTTTTTTTTTTTTTTTTTTTTTTTATATAATTTTTTCTAAAGAAACATTTTCTATTCAGTCTGACAACATCATTTTATTATTATTATTATGTGTTCCTATTTTTATTTTATTTTATTAATTGCAATGTATATCATTTTAACCTTATAAACTAACAATAAATAAACAGCAATAAGATGTCAACAAAATACAAACAATTTTTCAAATATATTTTAGGTCAGCATAAAATGTTCATTTCTCAGTGGCCAGATCTCAGACCACGTCCATATTTTTAAGTGAAATAAGATTCAGAGAGGAAAATATATATATTCATCTTACATTTATATATTATTTCAGCATTATTTCAATTCACAAATTGTTTTATTTAATGACAATGATTAGATCATGAAACCCTTTTCATGATCCAATCATTATCATTAAATAAAACAATTTGTATTCAGAAATAGGGTGCCAGCGTTGAATGACTTTGTGGTCAATTTAGTCTTTATTCTCATCTCTGTGGGCCCAGATTTTATGCGGACAGTAAGATATACAGAGAGAATATACGTTTATTTTACATATCAGTTTATTTTTATCTACAATCCTAAATAATAAATTATTCAATCATGGTGTGAATCCACCGTGTGTTGTGTTTAGCGAGCCGTCTAGCTGAGTTCAGATGCAGTCGCGAGTTTGAACTTTGAACTTGTTTTTGTTCTTTCCCCTCGGGAAGGATTATACAATATGCATTAGTTTAAACTTGGCAGTATTTTCAACTTCTCTTCTTTCTATCCTTTCAGTTCTCAAGGTCATCATTTACATAACTTCTATGTTTATTTGGTGATTATTGTTGTGCCTCTTAGATTGAAAGACTTTGAGATGAAGATACATTTCTTTATCGTTACATCTTGTCATGCATTGCACTTCCATCAAGACAGCCACTCATGCAAAATACGAAAACCAAACACATTCTCGTCTGATCTCCCCACTTTTATCTAACTCAGTCTCATTGCACTTGCTGATGTTCCTGGCCCCTCTGTGTTAGTTCTATATTCAGCAGACGGCTCCGAGCTCTTTGCGAGGCTTTGCTTGTCACGGCTAGTTAGCTTCAGTCCCTCGCACTCCAGCGTCCGGCGAGGAGAGAGATGGAGAAAGAGAGCAAAAATGTAATGTCTGAACTCTGAGCCTGGGTTAAAATCCACATTTCTGCCTTTGACTGCCTAGGGTAGAATTAGGTCTGAAGGGTTGCTTTGAGACAGGCTTTGAGAAATTCTGGCCAAAGATAAAATAATCTGAGCCTAACTCTTAAGACGGGTCTTTCTTTATCAGTGCAGTTTTTCTTTTGTCTCGTTGTAAATGGTCTTGCACCTAATAAATGAGCTTGTAGTCCATCTTCCTTAGGTGGCATTTTGCAGACTTTGAAAACAACAAGCACATTTAATTTCTGTAATTTGACATAGTTCTTAGTAAAATCAAATATTCAGTTGGAAAAATTGTGTTTTATCAATGAAAGTTGTTAATAGTAATGATAATAATAATAATAATAATAATGATAATAATAATAATAATAATAATAATAATTTAGTATTTCAATATTGCTTTACCAGAGCTGTATTTTATTTTACTTTATTATTATTATTTTATTATTATTGTTTTTGTTGGGTTGTTGTTGTTGTGTTTTTATGGTTTGCATTTTGCTGTGTTGTTTTGTTGTGCTTTGTTTTTTGTTTTGATTTGCTTTGTTTTTTTGTTTGTTTTTTTTTCTTTGCTTTTGTGTTGTTGTTTTTTGTTGTTGTGTTGTTTCTTGTTTAGTTGTGTGGGTTTTTGTTTTCAATTAGTTTTTGCTTTTTGTTGTGCTTTGTTGGTTTTTTGTTGTTTTAAATTCACTTTGTTTTTACTTTTTTGCTGTCTTTGTTTTGTTATATTTGTTATGTTATGTTTTGCTTTGCTCTTTTTTGTTGTGTTTTGCTTGGCTTTGTTTTTGCTTTTTTGTGTGTTATAAAATTTTTTAAAAACGAGCACTTTTTATTTTAGAAAAACAGTTACTGGAAAATTGTACAAAATATGAAAGTTTTTAAGAATACCTAAATACGTTTTTTTCTTGTTTAATATTTATGACCATGATGGATTATTTTTTTTCACCTTCCACTTTTTAGAGTCGGATGTTGCAGATTTCAACGGCAGGAGCTCTTTGCTGTACCGGTTTAATCAGAAGTCCACCAGCACTGTGAAAGATGTCATCTCTCTACGGTTTAAGAGCCAGCGCGGGGATGGGGTCCTTGTGCATGGAGAGGGACAAAGAGGTGATTACATCACCCTAGAGCTGCATAAGGGCAGACTGGCCCTGCATATCAACCTGGGTGAGTGAGAGCTCTCTATAGCCTTTTAAACTCAAAACCAAAGGCCTGAAATGTACTCTGTGCAAGACTGTGAGCACAAATGCTTTGAAAAAGCTTGATTTGATGCAGTTGCATGTTCAGAATCGTGGCAGATATTTTTAACAGTGTGTTGTATTCTCAGTGTTGCCACAGCAGCATTTGCTAATGCAGGCATTTGCATTTTTTTAACAACTATTTTTAGCAAGTATTGTGAAAATTACTTTTTTTTTTAACTTTAAATTATTTTATTTGAATTACTTTATTGCTTTATACAATGATATTATCTTTAGTAGTGCATCTCAATTTTGCAAATAATTTTGCTTTCGTGCATCCAGGGACTAAACTGGTGTTTTAATTTCTTAAAGTTATTATGCAAATTATGCAAAATAACATTTAAGTGTACACTAGGACACAAATTAGCCTCCAATCTAATATATGTTGACTAAAAACCGCAAAACACCTATTTTTGGAGAGATTCAAACTCACTGTTTAGGTTATTCCACATCTTTGGGTTTTGTAGAGCTCTTCTATCACTGCAGCAAGAGGAAGTGTTCATAGACATTATCATGGCATCTTACTGTAATCACATGAGAGGCAGTTGTGAAACAAAGATTTGATTAAGAGGCCAAATCTGCGCCGTAATCACATTTAAGTGTATCGAGCTGTCACAAAGAATGGTCTTATATAGAGTTCCAGTGCTTTCAGTGCCTCATGTTCAATTAGCACCAGCAGTCAGATGGAATAAGTTGTGCATTACGTGCGTTAAGAGCGGCGGCGAGCTCTGATTGCTAAGTATACCGAGCCAAGATTGTGTTGATGCTGTTTATCAGGACAATGTTTTTCATTTACATTTGCATTCGCCCTCTATCTGAAAGCCACAAAAGCTCTCAAAGCTAATTTCAAATGCTGTATATTGTCTCCTTCATGGGTAAATCTCACTATAATGTGTCTGCTTTACATTTCTATCCAAAATCATAAAAGGATTATATTGCTTAAAGAAAATGAGGCATATTTTTAAGACACTAAATCACCGCCACTTTTGGAGAAATATTTGGTTAATTGTCATGCAGTTAATTTGACAATGCAACAAATAATAACTAAGCTAAAAATAAGCTTACTTTTCTTTATGCAAAATATAATTTCGTACTTCTTTCTTTTGATTTTGTGGTGAAATATAAGCTGAACAAGTTCCTGACAGGCTTCTCTCACTTTGTCAAGATACGCTTCTCTTTCTGCTCTTTTATCATCAATACAGCAGGTTTCTTTCCAGGAAGTTCAGAAGGATCAAACAGAGGAGACAGCACATGGCACACCTTTCCTAAGCTATTTATGAGAATATGCGCAGAAAAAGAGAGCGTTTGATAATTTTCTTTCTAAGGTTGCCCATTATAAAGAAGCTATAAAATTAGCAACTGATAAAAAAAGTTTGCTTCCGACAACATATTAATTTTTGTTTAATTTGCTAGCATAATATAAATGGGATTTGATTTTTATGCACCTTTATACCTTTTAATACTAAAATAACGCTGCTAAAGTATCTTTCTGGTGAATTTCTTAAACATAAATAAATGCATAAACAAAGCAACAACAAGAGGCGATGGTGCAAAACTAAAATTCATCCAACTTTTATATTTCTTTCTCTCTTTTTCTCTAGATGACGTTAAGATGCATCCTAGCAGTGGTCATGTCTCTGTGTTTCTGGGTAGTCTTCTGGACGACCAGCACTGGCACTCCGTCCTGATCGAGCGATTTAACAAACAGATCAACTTCACTGTGGACAGACTAACCAAACACGTGAGGACGGGTGGTCTGGATGATTCACTGGAAGTCGATTATGAGGTGAGAATGTTTTTGGTTACTTTACTTTTATTTATTAAAATTTTGTACAGTCTATTAGCAGATCCATATAGAGATCCATAACAGTAGTTTTTATTGAAGACCCCAAGTTTCACGGCTTGTTACGTTTGAGCTCACCTCACATTTAGCAGATATTTGCATCTTTAAATTTACAGTCTTTTCCAGAAAAAAAAAAAAAAAAAAAAACTTTGATTAATCATCCTAGACTACAGATTTTCATCCAATAATATATTACCTACAATCAATTTACAATAAATAGGATATATTTAATTCATTACTTTATATTTATTTAATATTTATTACTTTAAGGGATCTTGAATGCATGTGCTTATTTATTATTTATTAAAATTAAATCATTTTAAACTATTAACAGTTCAATCAGTTATGTTCTTCTTTTGATGTTCTATTTATGTTGTTTATATTTTTTCTGTGTTGCATTTTGAAGTGCATTTTATGAAATATGCAAGTAAAATGCATGTTAAATATAATAATAAATAACTTATTAATGAAGTACACAAACATTGTTTAAGCTAAACTTCGAAGTGCATTGAAGTGAATTACTATTTGTAATAATAATAGTATTTTATATTTTAACGAAGTGCAGCAAATGTTGCACTTTGAAAATTTTATGAAATACGCTATGCAAGTAACATAATAATAATAATAATAATAATAATACATTTTTGTTGTTTATATTGTTGCATTTAAAATAGAATTAAATGAAATGTGCTATGCAAGTAACAACAAAAAATCTAATAAAAATCATAATACATTTTGTTGTTTCATTTGGTTACACTTTATTTTAAGGTGTCCTTGTTACAGTGTAATTATACATATAAGTACTGAGTAATATTAATAAACTACATGTACTTACTATATGGTTAGGGTTAGGATTTTGCTTAGGGTTACTTGCATGTAATTATGCATAATTAATTGTTATTATAATAGTAAGTACATGTTACATATATAGCAAGGACACCTTAAAAAAGTGTTACTGAAGAATTTTATGAAATGCACTATGCAAGTAACATAATAATAATAATAATAGTAATTGTAAAAAATATTTTTTGTTGTTTATATTGTTGCACTTTGAAGAGAATTTCATGAATTATGCTTTACAATTATTATTATTATTATTATAAATACTAATAATTTAAATTCTAATATTTACTTTTAATTCTAATATTTTTTTTTAATTTTATTTATTTTTTACATGCCCCAAAAACAGATGGACCTGTTGATTGGACCTACATAATAGCTTGTGTACCTGTACATGTTGGTTTAAAGAGTGGAAACTTAAAGAGTGACCTTAATCATGTAATTTTGATTAGTTAAGAGCGTAACACCTCAAGCACCAAATCACTTGGCCAATAATTGGACACGTTTCCCGCTATGTTGTAAAACCTCTCCATTGCTGTTGTTTTCCCATTCATTTCACAAAGCTCAGCTTTGGAGGAATCCCTCTTCCCGGAAAACCAGGCACCTTCCTGCGGAAAAACTTCCATGGATGTATGGAGAACCTCTACTACAATGGGGTCAACATCATTGACTTAGCCAAACGACGCAAACCTCAGATCTACAGTGTGGTGAGGATGTTTATCTTGTACATTTATTATAGATCATCTTATACATTTGTTATTGTTGTTGTCAGAGCCATGAAAAAGCTATACACTAAGAAAAAAATACCACAGGTCTTGATGAATTAGCAATCCCATCCCATCCTATCCATAATGGATGGTTCTTGACCTCAGTATTTCGTGATTTTTTCCCTAATAGCACCTGCATGGAAAGGTGCCAGAACTTTCTGCAGCCAAGTCTGTGGATTGTGATGAATTTTGATAGTTGGAGCACAAACAGTGTTTGCAAAGAGATTGATTTATATTTTCATTCACATTAGTTTTCACCTGCATTTTTCCAGAAATGCATCTTAACGCTGGTGTAGCTCTCTGTGGAACTGGTCAGCAGGGAGCGAAATGGAGCCATTCGGATTTTCTTCAGTCATCACCAGTATACTATGGCACCACAAGGGAGCTTTTTAAGAGAATGAATTGTGGTTTTGTCCACATTATTCCCACAGAGCTGAGAGCCGAGTCATTAAAATATCTTTTACAAGGTGCGCAATCACTCTCCAAGAGCTGCTCGGGCCTTAGATTACGCCTCATAAATGATCCGCTGACAAATACCTCATAAAATCCAACTCACCAAAGGTCTGGGGACTGAATTACAGTCATTTTGAAATGAAGGAAGGGTTTTAATGAGAGGGATGGCTTTGTGTAATGACACGTTTCTGCTTATTTGACTACTCCACACATGTAATTTTCATATGCCTGTTTTATTTCATATTGTTTTGGTTGCATTGAGATATTATCCATAAATATACAGTTTATAATTGAAGATCAAAGCAATAAGTAATAAGAGGCATGTTTTATAGTTGAGTTATTTGAAATTTGAATGTTTATGGCCTTGTAGACTGAGAGATGATGGATGGATGGATGGATGGATGGATGGATATCTAGATGGATGTGAATGGATGGATGGATAGATAGATAGATGGATGGATGGATGGATGGATGGATATGGATGGATAGACAGAGAAATGGATTGATGAGTTGAGTTATGTGAAATTTGAATGTTTATGGCCTTGTAGACTGAGAGATGGATGGATGGATGGATGGATGGATGGATGGATGGATGGATGGGTGGATGGATATCTAGAGGGATGTGAATGGATGGATGGATGAATATGGATGGAGAACTAGATGGGTATGGAATAAGGGATGGATGGATGGATGGATATAACCTGATAGATATAGAGCTAGGTCAATAAAGAACTGGATAGATAAAGATGGATAGAGAACTTGATGGATGTGGATGGATAGAGAACTAGATGGATATGGAAATAGATAGATATAGATGGATAGACATAACCTGACAGATATAGAATTAGATAGATGAAGATGGCTATATAATACCTGACAGATATAGAATTAGATAGATGAAGATGGCCATTTATTTAGGGTATTTAGCAAACGCTTTATATATAATATATATATATATATATATATATATATATATATATATATATATATATATATATATATATATATATATATATGAACCCTTTAGAATTTTCTATATTTCTGTGTAAATATAACCCAAAAGATCATCAGGTTTTCACTCAAGTCCTGAAAGTTGACAAAGAGAACCAAATCAAACAAATGAGATGAAAATGTATATTTTGTAATTTATTTAGTCAGGGAAATTATGTAATATTACATATCTGTGAGTAGCAAAAGTATGTGAATCTCTAGGACTAGCAGTTAATTTGAAGGTGAAGTTAGAGTCCATCTGTTCAGAGGTGTTTTCAAACAGTGGGATGACTATCTGGTGTCAGTGCATGCCCTGTTTTCAAAGTCTGATCATGTTTGTGGAAGTGAATCGTGATACGAACAAAGGAGATCTCTGAGGACCTCAGAAAAATAGCTGTTGTTGCTCATCAGGCTGGAATAAGTTACAAAACCATCTCTTAAGAGTTTGGACTCCACAAGAGGGAGATCACACTCCCGAGTCGAATGCGCAAAGTCTGAACTACTGAGGATTCAAGTCCGACATTTGCGTACTTTGTTTTGAGAAACGCACGCAGACCTATGTCACCAGACTATTTGCCTAATCGTCACGGTACGTTAGACCGCGGTGGAAACGCAGAAAGCAATAGTTCTGGGGAGAAAATAGTTCCTGGGGAAAAAAGTTCCTGGTACAATTGTTCCGGGTAATTTCGGTGGAAACACGGCATAAGCAACTAAAGGCCTTCTGACATTGGCTCATGTTAATGTTCATGAGTCCACCATCAGGAGAACATTGAACCACAATGATGTACACAATGATGTACACAATGATGGCAGAGTTGCAAGGAGAAAGCTACTGCTCTCCAAAATGAACATTGCTGCCCGTCTGCAGTTTGCTAAAGATCATGTGGACAAACCAGAGGACTACTGGAGAAAGGTTTAATCAATAGATGAGACCAAAATGGAAATTTTTAGTTTAAATCAGAAATGTTATGTTTGGACAAAGAAAAACACTGCATTCCAGCATACGAACCTTATCCCATCTGTGAAACACGGTGGTGCTGGTATCATGGTTATGACCTGTTTAGCTGCATCTGGGCCAGGACGGCTTGCCATCATATTGATGGAACAATGAATTCTGAATTATACCAGGAAATTTTAAAGGAAAATATCAGGACATCTGTCTGATAACTGAATCTTAGTAGAAAGTGGGTCATGCAGCAAGACAACGACCCCAAGCTCACAAGTCGTTCTACCAAAGAATGGTTCAAGAAGAACAAAGTTAATGTTTTGGAATGGCTCAGTCAAAGTCCGGACCTTAATCCAATTGAAATATTGTGGAAGGACCTGAAACAAGCAGTTCATTGGAGGAAACCCACCAACATCTCAGAGCTGAAGTGGTTCTGTACTGAGGAATGTGTTAAAATTCCTACAAGTTGTTGTGTAGGACTGATCAGCAGTTACAAGAAACATTTAGCTGCAGTTATTGCTTCAAAAGCAGGTCACACTAGATACTGAAAGCAAAGATTCACATACTTTTGCCACTCACAGATATGTAACACTGGATATTTTTTCTCAGTTAATAAATGACAAAGTATGTATTTCTGTGTCCTTTGTTTGATTGGATTCTCTTTGTCTACTTTCAATCTGATGATGTTTTGGGTTGTATTTAGTAGGAATATTTGGGCGTAAATCCCTGATAATGACAGTATTTTTTTATGATACAGAACCTGAATATAAATCCACAGTCCTGCTTTATTGTTCTACATTTTACCAGTTCTGAGGCTCAAGGATTAACAATCCTCTGAATCAAGCAACTTTTGCGAGTTTCCAGTCTCATAGTCTCATATTGTTAGCACCCGTTTCCCCACTGTGATTATGTGTAATGGCTTGTCATCGGCTGTTATATCACGTCACATCAGTGCAGTGGACTACACCAGAGCACAACTAATCACTGCAGCCATTAATCTGGCCCACATGCTGGATATTGCATCCTTTAATGGACCGGGAGGGAGTTCAGTGGGACTCTGGTACTAATGACAGAGATGACCGAATTGCACTTAGTCCATGCCACCCTCTGAGATTTTCACAGCAGACACCTCCACTCGCTCTCAATTATGCAGTAAGTTTTCAGTGAGGCAAATATACAGGCTCCTAAGGGGCCTTTGGAGCCCAATTAGAGCCAGGCAATGAGGCATGCTGTCTCTTAAGCAACTAGTGCAATCATAGTGGGACTTCAGAACATATGTGGGATACACTGTGTCCGGGATTACTAGGGTCGAAAGGTCTAGGACTTTTTTTTATGTCTGTTATATTGCATTTGAATGTATCCTAACCTGTTTGATTCAACCAGGGCAGACTTTTGACACTTAAAAAAAAAAAGGTTTTTTCATTTACTTGAGAAGCTTTGTTTTCAAAATATGTTATGCACAAAATGCTATTTATTTTTCTAACTTAATATGTTTGTTTCCAAAATGTTTCTATCTTGTTTTGTAAAAAAGATCAATCAGGAATACATCAGACTTTATTATGGTTTCTGCTTTTAAACAAGACAGAATAAAGTTAGTTTAAAATATCTGAAAACTGTTATTTATTTATTTTTGGAAGTAAAATAGGAATGCAAATGCTCTTTGCTGCTGACTTTAATTTAAAATATATTTTCTAAAAACTTTTATTATTATTATTATTATTATTATTATTATTATAGTTTTTATTATTATTATTATTATTATTATTTTTTATTTTAAAATGTTTTTTTATTTATTTGTTTTTGTTTTTTTTTTATTTTGTTTTTTTTTTTTATTATTTTTTTTTGTGTTTATTTTTTTTATTTATATATTGGAAATGCGAATGTTGTTTCCTGTTGGCTTTACTAAAAATATTTATTATTATTATATTTTATTTATTTTTAAAAAAAAAAATCAGAGTAATGTTTTTACTCAGAAATACTTTATTACGGAAGTAAATTGGTAATGTGGATGTTGTTTCGTATTGGCTTTAATTAGTTGTATTTCCTTCTAGATGGAGTAAAGTGTGTCTCCACAGGCTTCAGGTGTTTCTGTGGTGTTTGGGGTCTTATTGGATTGTATTTATCTAGCGCTCTGTCACCTCCTTACTTAAAGAATCCAGACACGTTCTTTTTCCTCTAGCGGTTCACCATGCGATAGGCCTATGGTCTGGAGCTGGTCCTGTTGTGGCTTGCTGTCTGAGACCACACAGAAAGACGGATCAATGGATTGTCCACTATATAGTCCAGTGCCATTGGAATGTTGGTCTAAAAACAGACCCCTATTCTGTTTCTGTGCAGACCTGCAGTCTTCGAAGTCCTGACATTTGACTTACTGTTTATTACCCTGTCGCTCAGTCTGCCTGCCTGCGGGCAAATCCTGTCAAAGAAGGAAAAGAACATGAAATTTCTGCATGGATTTGTGTTTAGATTGAGGGGAAATTGTTTGTTATTGTGCAAACACTGAAATATTTACTACACCAAAAATTTTACACACACACACATCCTGATATTTTTTACTCCAGTACTCCATTTTAACCGTCTCATAACCTGTCATTTCAGGGTAATGTGACTTTTACCTGCTCAGAGCCTCAACTGGTATCCGCCACCTTCTTGAGCTCCAGCAGCAGTTTCCTGTCACTTCCGTTGGACGCTGCCACGGAAACGCTGTCGGTGACGTTCCAGTTCCGGACATGGAACCGGGAAGGGATGCTACTTTCGGCCTGGCTGAGGAGAGAGTCAGAGAGACTGCTTTTGCTTCTCGTTCATGGGCAGCTTAGACTCACACACCACAGATCAGCGTTGCAAAGCTCTGATATAGTCATCGGTGAGACGTCTACTTGTGTACATGTGTGTCTTTCTGGAGCTTACCTTTTGGGGTTTGAACAAACAACCATAACACAAAATAATGTAATTTGAATCATAATATTTCAAAAACAAAAATAACAACAATTATAATAATTAAAAATGACAACATAAATATTTATCAATAATACAAAAATAATAAATTTGTATCATAAATTTTTAAAAAAACAAAAATAATGATGTAATTTGAATAATAATAGTAATAACAATAGCTAATAACACCATATTTATTTTTTTTGTATTATTAATATTATGTTATTTATTTTAATATAGTATTGTTATAATTATGACAACATCTAAGGAGATGTTACAAAGACCACATGTCAACATCTATTATTATTATTAGTAGTAGTAGTAAAGAAAATCATCTTTACTACTCATAGATGTTTGGGTCTCCCAAAGGAAACCCAATACATCAGTATCTGAGTAACTTTGAAAGTGACTCACTAAAGGGGAAATATATTTTTATCCATTCTTCTTCTTCTTCTTCTTCTTCTTCTATAATGATTTGTTATTAACAATAATATTTTATTATTGTATTTATAACAACAGCTATTAAAAATATAACATTTGGTGTTATTTTGTTCATGTATTTTTAAATAATAGTTTTTATTAACAATAATATAATTATTGTTATAAATATTATAATAATAACAACAACAGCTATTATTATTATTTAATCTCAAATATGCTAACTCTTATATGCAAAAATAAACTGGTTGTTTTGTCGCTGCAAACCACTGTCGATACAAATGCTCCTTAGTCTAATTATAATTAGCTTAAATTAAGAACAACAGATGTGAAAGGGAAGACACTCCAAGGGATAAATATACAAGGTTATGCGCTTGTCTTCACATTTTGCATCTCCGCCACACAACAACATGAAGAAAATCCAATCCCACATGCACACGTTCACCCTAAAAGCGTTTACCAAGAATTCAAACAGGATTTTTAGTTGTAAAACACTCTTTGGCAGGCACACCTGTATGTCGACTAAATTTTGGATGCGGCTGCCTGGCAGGCTGCCATTGCAGACGGTAAACCGAATCTCTGCACGTCCCTCTCAAGGGGAATAGTGGATTCTCTGCCGGGCTGACATATGCAGATTAACTCGTTGAGCTCCAGCGCACAAACCCCAGATCTGTCAATCATTCGCCCTGATTAATGCGCAGCATTTGAGGCGTAACATTGCTCCATGTCTTCCTCTGCCAGGTCAGGCTCTGAGTGATGGCCAATGGCACACGGTGTCCATTAGCGTGGGAGGTTTCCAGGTTTCCCTCTCGGTGGATGACGAGCCACCGTCCACCATGCAGCTCAAGGACATCGCACAGCCTGAGAGGAGCGTGCTAATTGGTGGTAGGGTGCTAGTGGATTTAAACTAGCAAACTAACACTTCAGTTTTATAATTCAAAGCTGTGACTAATAAAATATGTACAACTGAATAGTGTGGGCTGTAATTACAAAATCCCCTACTTTTGGTTCTTTATCATGCAAGCTTTATCATGGATTACTGGATGCTTAATTGTGAAGAATATACACATTTTACCCAAAATGAAAAGAAAGAAATATGAAATGGTATACAAAAATGAAGACTCCAGTACTTTGGGACCAGTAAGATATTTTACACTGAGAGATAATTTTCATGCAAATAAATAAACAAATGAATAGATAAAAATAAAAGTAAGCAATAGATGAGTGCTAAATAATAACATTAAATTACTGTAATACAATAATGAGAATCAAACTGTCACAAAAGTAACAATTGTAATTGTCCTAAAATATGATTACATTTTTAATAAAATAATATTTTTGAGGTGGATTGTGGCCCTGTTTTGTGAGATTTATATCTCTTAAAGCAGATGGTATCAGGCTGTGTTCTGAGCTAATATTTCTAAAGAATTGCTAAAAACTTTTACCGATAGTGACTGATACCATACTTATTATAGTGTCGCGTAGCCAGATCCTCAGACTGACAGCAGAAGGTCTGGGAACCTTGGCCGCTTTGAATGGCCAAACATGTTTTGTATTGTGCCGCGTCATTTTTAGGGGCATGGAAATATTCTCACAAACATGTTTTGTATTGTGCCGCGTGGGACGTATTTTAAAGAATCTATGCCATGAACTTTACATATCACATGCTGTTGAAAAATCCAGCATTTAGGTTGATCCTGATAGCGCTCATTTGTTACAGTTGTAAACACATCATCACAGCATATATATATGTGTATATTATTATACAGTATAAAGCACTATTTAAGGAAATATTCTCACAAGTATATGTATGTATATATATCTATATATAGATATATATAGATATATATTATATTGTATATTATTATAGTTAAAGAGCTCTTTTTGTGTTGTGTATTTTGTTTTTTTTATATTGTATATTATTTTGTTTTTGTTAACAACAGTGACTCAGTTGTAACTGAATATTTTTAACAGGTTGCCCATCAGTGTTAACCAATCAGGGTTGTCGAAATCCGACACTGGCATATCAAGGCTGCATGCGCTCTGTTATCATTAACAACCAGCCAATCAACTTCAACCTGGTGCAGCAAGGTCTGCTGGGAAACTACAGCAAGCTCCAGTTTGACATCTGTGGCATTCGTGACAGGTATATCTATTAGTCATTCTGTTTGAAATGCTAATGACAAGTATCTTTTTAAATAAATTATTGTGATTCACTCATTATAAGATAATGAGCGACACAAACAAGCACAGTTTCAAAACAACAGGGCGTAGTGATAAAATCCATGCCAGTGATTTTGCAAGCTAACTGGGATTCACCTTTTTTGCCTGAAACTTCAAATGTGAAAATTTGTTTCACACCTCGCCCAAGAGGATGGATGGTTAAATGTGATGTTTATGTGAATAAAAATCTAGCTTCATACAGCTGAAGTTTGTTTAACGATAGTGTATTCTGTGTGAGTGCAAAAGCCATGGGCAAAGTTTAAAGCTGTAGCATCAGACAAGGACACAACCTTTGTAACACGTTTGTTCAGTGTTTAAAAAAGAGCGCAATAAATTAGAACTAATTAGCAAGGTGGGAGACGCAGGATCAGAGTTTAGCTTGATCACAGTGTTTTGGGGCAATGCATCACTTCTCTGCATGCGTGTGTTCTCATTGTGCAGATGACACCAAAGTGCTCTACACTGTTGCTTGCACTGTGAACAATATAATGACAGATTTAAATGAGTAGAGGAAATGAGCAGATGAGACAGTTCCTCCATTATCCCCCATCCTTTAGCATCCTTGCCTGTTTTCTATGGTCTACTTTATGGCACACACAAGCGGGAGATAAACAGGGAGGAATAAAAATGAGGCAGAATGGCAGAGAAAGAGAGAGAGAATGCTAAGCAGGTGAAGATAAGAGCGTTTGTGATGGTGGGGGAAGCCATTCAGGTTAAGGTAAGAGCATTAGACAAAGAGGAAGAAAAAGAGACAGATAGAAAGGCTAATGCACTGAAGGATGGAGGGATGAAACAAGGAAGGAAGAAAGAAAAGGAAGTAAATGGATACATTGATGAAGGAAGGATGAAATGATGGAAGGAAAAAAAAAGAACTGATTGATGGATTGTTGTACTGAAGGAATGGAAAAAAAAAGTAAGAAAGAGGGTAAATGAATGAAGGACAGGTGGATGAAGGAGTTAAAAGAAAGAAAGAAAGAAAGATCGATAGATAACAATAGAGATAGAAAAGACTGAAAATGGAGGGATGAAAGAAATAGGTAAGGAAAGATGAATGGATCAATTGAAGGAAGGAAGGAAAATATGGAGGAATGGAAGAAGGAAGGATTGATGGGTGTACGAATGGATGAAAAAGAGAAATAGATGGAGAGAAAGAAAAAAGAAAGATAGATGAAGAAAGAGAAAGAATAGATGGTCAAACAAATTAAAAATGACTAAAATTAGATTCAATTAAGAAAGAAAGAAAGAAAGAAAGAAAGAAAGAAAGAAAAAAAATGAAAGAAGGGTGGATGTATGAAGGGGTTAAAAAGTATATAGAAGGAACGATGAATGAAAGTATGCAAGAAAGACTGATAGGTGGATGGATGGAATAAGGAAGTAAAGAAAAAAAGTTAGTTAACTTAGGATAAGAGCATTAGATGCAGTGAAAGTCAAAAAAACAAAGCCATCTAGCAAGTCTGGTTAGGTTACAGCATTGGACAAAAAGAAAGATAGTTAGGGGAGAAAAGAGAGATAGCCGGGTTTGGAAAAGAGCATTACTGAAAGTGAACGCTAGCCAGGGAAAAGGAGAGGGGGTGAGATCGTAAATTCTCTGCTGTCAATCTCGTCTCTGCAGGTCTTTCTGGCAATGTATGCCACATTCTTCACAGAGCAAATGCTCAGACCTGGCACCTGGGCAAATGACTGTTGGCAGGGCTGACGTGGGAATGAATTGTGATTTTAGCTCTGCCAACATGCTGTGAATGTTCCAGGGGGGAAAGGCAGTTCCAGGCATGCATCCACAACCCACTCAGACTGATGTGCCCTTGTCAAACAAAATTTGAAATGCTCTTTTGACCAACCATCACCTCAGAACTAAAACAGGCCAAAACTGTGTTGTGACAAGTTTAATTGCTCATGTGAAACCAACTTGGCCTTCATGGTAGCAGCTGTTGAATTCTAACATATGTTGTAAAACATTGGATTTAAGGTTTCTTCCCTTTGGCTGAATTTAGTTAAGCAGTTGTCCTCAGTCTTAGCTACTTTGGGACCTTGATTTAATACCAAATTTGGACCTTTTAAATTGTGAGATTACTTTCTTATACTGTTTGACAGAAAAGTTTGTTGAGTGTTCAGAATTTAGCCTGGGCTAGCTAGCTAATCCTAGTTGTCCTATATACTGATAACTTTTTGACACTTAAAAGTGAAATACCCAAAATGATTTTGATGGGTTGTTGAGAAGCACCCAGAGTAGGGGCACATCAGGGTGATGGTTAGTTCTGATGGGTTGGTGAGCGACATCCAGACTGGTTGCATGTCAGAGTGAAGATTAATTGTAATTTGTTGGTAAGCAGCTCTTTGAGTAATATGCATGTGGGAATCATGGTCATTTCTGATCAAGTAATCAGCAGCATCCAAAGTATAGGCACCTCAGAGGAATGAAAAGTTCTGGTGAGTTGGTAAGTAGCAACCAAAGTAGGGGCATGTCAACATGAAAGTTAGTTCTGATAGGTAATGAGCAGCATCCAGAGTTAAGGATTTATCTTAGTGATGGTTGTTTCTAAAGGGTTGCCAAAGATCCATGGATGATCCAGGGTGGTAGTTAATTCTGATTGGTAGGTTAGCAGCATATACAGTAGAATAGGTGTGGTATAGCGCCTCTGATTTCTGATTGGTCAATAAACAGAATCCAGAGTGGGGGTATGTCACCAGAGCACTTCCCACAGGGGAAGCCTTGAAGGTTAGTTCAGAATGGTGTAGGATCCTGACAGGCAGACAATAGGTAGTTCTGACTGAATGAAAGCCATTGGAGGAGTTGCCTCTGTACACTGAATAAACTGCATTAGAAAATTCTGATGGGTAGGTGAGCAGCATTCAGAGTAGGGGCACGTCATAGTGATGGGTATTTCTAAATGGTTGGAGAGCATCCAGAGTAGAGGCTTGTCAGGGTGGTAGTTAATTCTGATGGTTGGGTGAGCAGCATCCACAATAGGTGCATATTGTATTGATGGTGATTTCTGCTCGGTCAGCCAACAGCATCCAGCGTAGGGGCACATCATCCAAACTTTTCCTGCAGGGGAAGCTTTCAAGGTTAACTCAAAAAGGTGTAACGGGGCGTAATTTCGACAGGCAGATAAGATAGTTCTGTTTGAATGAAAGTCATTGGAGAAGATGCTTCAACTGCTTTAGTGTTGAAACAGCTCATCATTTTGTAAAATGACTGCCTGACAGCGCCTTCAACACATTTGCCTTGACATAGTCATCTTGGTGCAAGTTATATTTAGAACTTGCTACAGATAAAGGCTTGTTCTGTAAGAGGAGGATTATAAGATTCATGGGACTTCCCTCTGATTTTTACAGTCTCCGCAAATGCTGGCTGACTGTGGCCACATTAGAGACCTTTTGCCAAAAATTATGTCGGCAAAAAGGTTCATTGTCTATTGTCAATAGTGTAGAGATGTATAAAGCATAGCTCACAGAGAAGTCACTTTCAAACCAAATAGCTTTCTGCTGGTCATCTCGTGACCAACTTAAACTTGAGGAAATGTGGGGTAAAGTTTTGTCCTCAAAGAAAATATCTGATTGTGCAGATTTCTATCGTAATGACTGGATTTCTCCCATGGAAATTTGCCAAACAACCACCCTCTAAAACCGATGTCATGTGCGCAAGTTATTATGACTCTTATTGACTGTTAAACTTTTTCTAATGATATAGGTTGCCATCTCCTCTTACATCCTAGTGATGGATGTTGCTAATTCTTAAAGGTTAAACCCAAAGTATTATTGTCATAGTTTGGATAATTTTGATTGGTTTGTAAGCAGCACCCAGAGTAGGGGCATGTTATCTTGCAATGATCCTGAACGCTGTTGACTTATGACTGTCTAGGCAAGCCAAGGACAAAAACATAAAGAATCATTTGAGAGACAAATGACCCTTCGAGATGCAACATCATTAAGAGCCACATGAAGCTTGTTGAGTACCAAGGCTGTAGAAGATGTGCCTGTTTTCGCTTCAGTAAAGCCTATCAGTTGGAGTAAATGAAGATAAGCGAGGCCAGTTGTTGGTTTTGGCTGTCCTCTAGAATAAGTTTCGAAAAGGTATACTCCTCTCTGACAGCCTTTGATCACCATCCTAAATCATTTGTGTAGACCTAGACTAGCATGCTTCAGACACTTTCCCCCTGTTTCTATCTGCATTCCTTTCACGCTCTATATCTAGCTATCTCTTGTAATTTTCCTCCACTTTCGTTGTCTCTTTATCACTCTGTCTAACCTATGGCTAGGCCCGAAGTCCCTGTTCTCACCAGCTGACTGCAGTTTGATAGTCAAGACAGATCAATAGAGTTTTGGACAGTGATCACTAAGCCAAGACACCTCAGATCCTGCCAACAACCCCCCCCCCCCCCCCCCCCCAATTGCTTTGAATAGCGCCTACGGGGAGGAAATGGTTTGTGGGTGAATATATGTAGCTATCCTTTGTGATGCTACCCACGTTGCCCTGCTCTTCATGAGATGCATAGCAGAATTAAGCAGAGAATGAAATGCGAATGAGAAAGTAATGGTAATCTTTAATCACACTCGCTCTGGCTGAATGAAGATTCGCACCACAGCACTTTAGATATCCTTCAGTTACCATCCGTGACCCTTTAGATTTTGCTTCTTTTAACCTTTCTGTACCAAGCACTTTCCCCCCGCAAAAGATTGGCCATTGTACTTTTGTGCTTAACCTTGCAGAAAAGACATAATTAAGATGTATTCAAATGCATTTCAAGGTTTAACAGTCAGGTTTCATCGCATATTGTTTGTCGGTTAGCGCTGAGATCAGCTGGCACTGGTGTAGATCGACCTCTGCTGAGTTTCAGAGACGTCTGCAATCTTGCAGCCAGTGTGGCGAGACTGTTGTTATTCCTGTCCTCCCTTCCCTCATCACACTTATTGTGCACAATTTTTTACAAAATGGTTTTATGTCTTTGTAATGTTACGCCTCTGAAACAATGTGTTTCAGGGACGACATTGTTTTGGGCTACTGTTAAATCCCGCCGATAGTTAACACAGTAATTTAATGGAGTTTAATGTTAATAAGGTTACTTCAATTATGAATTGAAAATTAAGCGTTACCATTGGGATACGTCAAAATGTTCTCAAGGGTGACTTGCGGCTTCCACAACCCGAACTGCCGCAAGATACAATTTAATATAAAAAATACCAACCTATTTTGGGGTTCATCTTCAGTCTGGTTTCATCCTCCACTGTTCATCTGTTAGTGCTGAGATCAGCTCACGCTGGTTTAGAATTGACCTCTACTGAGTTTCAGACACGGCCGCAATCTTGCGGCCTATGAGGCGAGACGGTTGTCATTTCTCTCCCCCCTTCCCTCATCACACGCTACATGGATATGAGTTATTTCTGCCACAATGGAGTCTGACAGCTGTGTTTTCTTCTTCTTCTCATTATCCTAGTCTTTTGTTCCCTCTCTCTACTCTAAATTAATCAAAGTAGCAATCAAGCATTGGAAGATTCTTTAAAGTTCTTTTTTCCACATCTCTGCAGGTATTAATATTTTGTAAAGCATTTGATTGGTGGATTCAATTATTAAAGTTTCTTCTAGTGACAAACTATTACAGCATTAACACCTTTCACATTCAACAGTTGACAAAGAGGCATTTCAGAAGAGATCGTAATTTTAGAGCTAAATACATACCCAGATGGTTTTGTTGAATTATATTTTAACAAGGGAGTTCAGTCGTATCACAGTTTTAATTAGCATTTTTACATGCAGGTATTTAGCATATGCTTTGCATTAAATCGCTCGTGTATTATTGTCTTTCGGAATTAAATTTCCTTTCTGAAATATTCGTTTGTCATTTAGGATCCATTAAGGGATTTTTATGAGTAATGCACCATATGAATATAGATTGTTTACCTGCTGATGAGAGAGGGATAAAACGGTAGATAAACTGTCTCATATGCAATTGCAACGCAGGATGTCCCATGTACTTTAAGAACTTGATCATTTCAGGAGTCGTCAATAGTTGATATATGGCTCACAATCTTTTATCACTTGTCCAGAATCCTCATCCTTGAGTGCATGTTCAGTCTGTTGCAAAATTGATGCCTCCTTCATGAGCTTTCAGCCTCACTCATCTATTTCCTAATAGTCACTTGTGGTTATTGATTGATGTCATGTCCTTAAATCCCTCTGAGCACAAAATGCATCACCGTTCATTATTGTACCGTATGTCGCAGTGTTTCGTTTGTGTAATTTGTGTAATTCGATAATGTATCTTCCACCCTGCTGTAAGTACCATCAAAGTTTTAACAGAAATCTTTTTCCTGCAGATGTCTTCCTAACTACTGCGAGCATGACGGGGAATGTTCTCAGTCCTGGAACACGTTGTTCTGTGACTGTTCGGGAACTGGATACACGGGAGCAACCTGTCATAACTGTGAGTTGACGAACGAATACAAAAAAATTACTGATTGTTTGGTTTTTGGGAAAGTAGCTACAAACTCTTTCAAAGCTTCATGTTTTGGCGTTGATGAATGATGTTTAAACTTTGTTTTAAACTTTGTTTATTTTTTCAATTCTTTTGAAGTTAGTAATACTGCTTAAATATGCAAAACAACCACACATGTATTCTCTACAAAGCCAAATAAACAAGTTTCCTCCTTTGATGACACTCAACATGAGCTGACTTGTGGTTTTCGTTGCTGTTTTTCTGGTCAGCCATCTTTGAACCCTCCTGCGAGGCCCACCGGCTCACAGGAAGTGCCTCAGGCTTTTTCTCAATCGATCCTGATGGAAGCGGGCCACTCAAATCCACCGTCGTCTACTGCAACATAACCGGTGAGACCTCTGTGGGATAAAAAACATAAGTGTTAACATGAATACTGCAAGTGTGGGATAAAAATAGACATGCTGCATACATACTGTACATGCAGTTTTCTCAAATTGCATGTGTTAAGAAAATATTAACCCTTCAGTGAATGAAGTTTCACATTCACAGCTAAGTTTGAGCCTGCCACCTTTTTTAACATCTAAGATTTTTGTCTTTTTTGTTTTAAACCCATTGAATATTACAATAAAGTTAAATTTGCTAATGTTCGTTAATACTTTATATATTATTAACCAACAGTGAACACTACTGTGATTTTACAGCATTTTATAATAGGTAAATGCTAGTTTACAAATATATTGTTGTTTACTGCTAAATTCATGTTTTTTTTTAGAATTCATTAAAGGGGACATAACACACATTTTCGCTAATCTCATGTTAATCTTGAGTACCTATATAGTAGTATTGATTTCTTGTTATTTTTGAGTAGTTTTTTGTTTTTTTTGATTTATTAATGTAGGATAAGGGTTTGCGATTCTCTCCGAAAACAGCTGAACTCCTGGAGGCGTGCCGTGGGCGGAGCTAAAGAGTCCCGAGCACTTATGCGCCGATTGCCAACAAAACACAGAAATTTGATGCAGTTTGTAACACAGTTCATAGATCGGAAAAGAGGAGGCAGGAACCAGCGAACATTTAAACAAAACTTTTATCAATAAATGAATAACACAAAACTAAAAATGGTGTGTCAGCCCCTCACGGAAGACTGCCGCGCACAAACAGAACCAAAACAACATAAATAGTCTAGGCCTGGTCCTTACTCGTCTTGCACTGTCATCACTCCTCCTTTTATCCTTCCGGAGCTCCTCCGCGGGACTCAAGACCGGTAAGTGGCGCAGGTGTCGTGCATTATCATTTACTCCACCGGCCTCACTCCGTTCCCAAGGCTCTCGGCCCCGCCCCACTCATCACACAGTTTTACTCACCGCCTGCTATTCCTGCTATTCTCATGGCCAGGATATTTTACTGCTGGGGCCACTCAGTATCAAACGATCTGCAAATCCAAAACATCTGTCACTGAAATTACTGGAACAAACACACATGTGCGAAACTCCATTGCTGTCCCGGAAAAACAAACTGCATCCACTGTTTGCGTAACGCTGGGTTCTTTGGGAAGTTGAGCAAGGTTCTCTTTCCCTCACATCCAAAAACACATATTTTGGTGACATTCTTCTAGAGCGAGTCCTGTGCACCGCTGCTGATGACTTACGTAACCCGAATGAAGAACATTGGTGGGACCCACCCCCCCCCCACCACTTAATGTTAATTTAAACAATTTGAAATGTTTGAAAAGTCTCTTATGTTCACCAAGGCCAAGTTCAATATATGTCCATATGCAGTGCCCTCCATAAGTATTGGAACAGTAAAGACAAAATTGCTTTCTTTGCTGTGGAGTCAAGAGATTTACAAATATGATTAAAAGATGAATATGCGACAAAACTACATAATGTCACATTTTATAATTAGGTCTTTCGACACATACATGTTTTACCAAATAAAAAGGACAGCACTGTTAGAGTTCATCCCACTATTTGATGTGAGCAAAAGTATTGGAACAGTTAATTTAAGGCAGATGTAAAAGATTAAAAGCTAATATTTAGTTGCAGATCCCTTGCATGCAATCAGAGCAGTGAGTCTGCAACCCATAGACATCACCAGACTCTTGGTCTTAAGCTTTGCAATGCTTTTCCCCAGCCTTTAATGCAGCCAATTCCAGCTGTCGCTTGTTTTGGGGAGTTTCTGTCTTTAGTCTCCTCTTTAGCTGGTGAAATTAATGTTCAATCAGATTTAAATCTGGAGATTGATTTGGGCAATCTAAGACTTTACTGAATTGGCAGGGTGTTTTGGGTCATTGTCTTGATCCAATATGAAGTGCTTTCTAATGAGTTTCTTGGCATTTTCTTGAATACTGGTAGCCAAGAAAATGTTGTACCCCTCCAAATCCATTCTGCTTCTGCCATCATACATTAAGTCATCATTTAAATTAAGAAGACCTGTTCTAGAGACAGTCTTGCATGCCCATGCTATGAAGCTTTACAGATGAGGTTGTATGCTTAGGATCATTTGCAGTTCCTTTTTTTTCTCCACACTTTTGCTTTCCAATCACTTAGATAAAGGTTAATCTTTGTCTCATCAGTCCATCAACTCAGTTCCAAAACTCTACTGGCTCACATTTGTGAAGAATCTTGCCTTTCTTCTATTTTTGGTGCTGATCAGAGGTTTGCATTTTGCTGTGTAGCTTCTGTAATTCTGTGTCAAATTCTCCTGCGGACTGTAGATTGACAGAGTATCACCCCAGCTTTCTGGAGGTTGTTGGTGATTTTACAGACATGTATTTTAGGGTTCATTGTCACAGCTTTTATGATTTGTCTGTCATCAACTACTGTTGTTTATCTCAGCCGATTAGGTCGTCGTTGGTTGCTGATGTCGCCGGTAGTTTCCAAACTCTTGATTTCTCCATGCCCTATGTTTTTCCTATAGTTCTAATTGACTTCCTCTTTTCTTTTAGCATCCACATTGCTTGCTTTTCTTTCAGAGTCAGCTTCCTCGTCTTCATCCTGGTTTGTGTGTGTCCTCATCGAATGCAAGACTTAGAATGCTGAAGCAATGGATATAACTGATAAGACACATTCTTTGCTTTTAATATCTGAAGAATTAATGCAATGGGACACAGCTGAACACTTAGAAAGACCTGTGAGGCAACTGTTCCAATACTTATGCTCACATCAGACAGGGAGATGAAATTTTAAAAGTGCTGTTCTTCTTAGCTGGTAAAACATCTTTGTGTTGAATCACCCAATAATAAAATGTGACATTCTGTAGTGTTGTCTCATATTCATCTTTTAATCGTATTTACAGATTTCTTGACTCCACAACAAACAGAACAATTTTGTCTTTACTGTTCCACTACTTATGGAGGGCACTGTATAAGACTTGAAATGTTTAAAAAAGTAAAATTTTAAAGCATATGTTGAAGTGTTCATGTTAAATGTAGCATTAATTAATGTTAGCATATAGAAACTTATTGTAGAGTTTTACCAAATTAATAATAATATATAATATTAATTATGATTACATAATATGACACTACAACTGACCAATAAAGAACAAAGTTAACATGAATGTAGGCTACATAAATGATAGCAAATAACTCAAGTTTTTGAAGATACAGAGCTGACGAGTTGTTGAAGGCTGTTTTCGGCCAGGGGAAATCTGTTTGAATCCACACCAATGCGAAGTCATTAATCAGAGCTTGAACTTGTCCAATTGCTAATGGATGTTGCGCTGTCTGCCAGGGCTGTCGGGGTCTCAGGGTGCAGAACGATGGGTCTGTCCAGGGGGGAAACGGCGGCCGGGCCTGTTTTGCTGGACTGTTATACACGCTTCTCATTCTGTGAAATATTACTCATCTCCTGCAGAATTGTGATAAAGTGTCACTCTCTTACACACTTATTCGCTGGCTCGGGATCCACTAGAATAAAGTGCCATTGACTTTGGCCAACCTCAATTAGAAATGCCGCATGAAATGTAAATTACTGTATGCTTGGCACACGCTGACTTAAGTGCCTGCTGGGTGAGAAAACACAATACCACCCACCCCCCACCCCCCGCTGAGGTGTTTGCTGGATAAATGAAAGCTGACGTCAGAGGTGTAGCAAAGATTGGACTTAAGTCTAGGTTGGAGGAGACTGGCAGCGCTACTTTATTTTTAAAGCTAATTGAAGTCGCGCTCTTTTCTTGTTAAGGTTTGTGTACATTATTATCTGGATTACAGCTCACTTTTGTGATTGAATGAACCGAGGAGGTATGAAGTGCTGCACATTCAGTTTGTTAAAGGATTGACTTTGACAGCACAGAAAAGATGGGTGATGTGCTGCTTACTACATGCTGTGTGTTGTATACTACAGTGTGCTGACTGTACAAATAGTATTTTCAGTTAGTGAGATATGCATATGGATTATTTTAGATTCATAAACCAGTTTTTTTTTTTTTTTTTTTCAGATGATAAGGTTTGGACTGTAGTGAATCACAATAGCACAGAGATGGTGAGGGTTCAAGGGTCATCACTTCAGAAGCCCCACGTGATGAAGTTCAACTACAGCACGTCTCTGGAACAGCTGCGGACACTTGTGGGCAGGTCTGAACAGTGCCAGCAGGAAGTTGTTTATCTCTGCAGGAAGTCCCGCCTCTTCAACACATGGGGTGGGTATTGAACAACCTCTGCACTGTTAGTTCTAGCATTATATAATATATATTAATATATAACAAATATATTCATTTACATTTATTATATACATTTTATGTAATTGTTTTATGTGGATATATTGTCATTTACATTTTAATTAATGTATCAGATGTTTTTATCCAAAGTACCTTTTATATCCATCATTTATTTATTTCTTCTTGAGCTTTTGCTCTCTCGCCATTTAAGTCAATATATAAAGTTGCATGGTGCTTTATTATTATTAGTGTGTAATTATTATTTATTATTATTACAGTATTATTTAATATACAGTTATTTTATTTTTATAAACTATTGAAGTTTTATTAGTATTTTGAATTGTTAATATTGCCCTTTTATATATTTTAATTTTGGTATTTTATGTGCTTTTGTCTTTATTTTGCTATTTAAATGTAATTTATTTTTTATTTAAATTTTAGTTTTAATTTAGTTTTTTTTTTTTTTCAGTTAGTAATTTAAGTGGTTTAACTTTAACCTATTTCAGTCAGTTTCACATTTCTAATTTTATGCATTATTTTTACTATTAAAGTTTCATTTATTTCAGTTTTAGTTTTTATTCCAAGTCAATCATTTTAGTGCTTCAACCTATTAAGGTTAGTTGCCAAAACAACCTTTCTGATTTTCATTAAACATTCAAGTTTTTCATCTATTTATATATGATTGTATTTGTTTATTTCAGATAACAAATATGTTTTTAATAGTGTTAGTTAACAATGATAACCCTGATAATATATAACTGATCATTGGGTAATGTAATAATGTTTAATGACTTATTAATGCAAGGGTGAAAGTTATAGTGCTACGTGATATTTGTTCATATTTCTTACCTATTAAAAGCAGTCACTGGTCAGCGTTCACTATCCAAACATCTCATCTGCCTTCTTTCCAAGGTCTTATTCTTGATTAAAACGTCTCAGCTCATTGGATAATTTACCCAAAGTGGAATTTGTTCAGATCTATAATCTGACTTGACCCCAATATAATTACAATATTAATTGATGGGAAATGACGACATTTATAAACTAGCCAGTCCTTGAAATTGTTCATCAGTTTATGCCGGGCACAGAGGTATTTGCATAATGAGATCTGAAGTTGGGTCCCGTTCTTGCGCTCTGGTGGCTGCAGAGCAAGGGAACAACGATTGGCCTGATTTTTCCTGGGGTGGGGAGGTGTATTGAGTAGAAAGGCTAAACGTGTGGAATAATGGTGGCCAGATCTTGTGGGAATATCTCCATGGATTGTACTCTTTTCAGATCTGTTAACCACAGAGGAATATAATGTCAATTCTGACCACATTTTACAGGCAGGTAGAGTTTTACAGTGACAAAAACATTCAGCTCTTACTCATCTGCAATCGTCAACTGTATTTTTGAGATTATTTTTATTGTTATTCTGGGCATTTTTCATATTATTAAATCTTACTCATCTGCAATCGTCAACTGTATTGTTGAGATTATTTTTATTGTTATTCTGGGCATTTTTCATATTTAGTATTATTATTACAATATTATTATTATTATTATTATTATTATTTTATTTATTTTTATATTTATTTATTATGGTATTTATTTTGGCATGGTAACAAGTATACAATATTAACACACCTTTAAAAAAAATTCCTCCCCTCAATTTTATCAATTTAATATTACTTTTAAAATGGTATAATAGTGTAAACATGTAAACAGTGTATATGTCATGTTATATGTATTATAATCATTAGTATTATTGGCATTTGTCAAATTAGTGTACAACCCTTTTTACTTAAAATATATATTTAATATTATTTACAACCCTTTTTACTTAAAATATATATTTAATATTATTTGTTAAATTTTTTGATTTTTATATTAGTATTGTTGGTTGTGGTATTTAAGGTAATTACTATGCAGTATTTTTATTAATATTTTTCAAATTGCTAAACTAATGGCCAGCATTTTTTTTTTTTTTTTTTACTTTTTCTTATTTTCTTTATTGAATGTTGTAATGTTTTCATGCCTGATTTAATTTGAAACATGTAAGTGTGAGTAATTACTAAAATATCTTTGGGCAAACTATGTTTATCGGCCATAACACAAAAATAGTCAATTACTGTCACTATTAACCTTCTATATTGCCTGGAAGGCGTTTTTTGTTACATGTCACAGTCACTGGCAAAATAAAGAAACGTGTTGTCTGAAATGTGTTTGCTCCAGATGGAACGCCCTTGTCCTGGTGGCTGGACCGGGCAGGAGAGAGAAGGACGTACTGGGGTGGATTTCTCCCCGGGGTGCAGCAGTGCGCCTGCAGTCTGGATGAGAACTGCATTGATATGAATCACTTCTGCAACTGTGACGCTGACCACAGCTCATGGTATGAGCCGTCATCGTTTGCCTGTTTCTACACTGGTGCTCTTTTATATTAGATTTCGTGTTCTTCTGTTTGTAATCTGTTGAATATCATCTCAGCACATGTTTACAGTATCAATAGCTGTGGATAGTAAGAGCAGTCGTGTAAAAACCGTTATTGTTTGCTTGTGAACAGGGAGAATGACACAGGAGTGCTGTCCTACAAAGAGCACTTACCAGTGACCGAGATCTTGGTAGGAGACACAAACCGAAGTGGGTCTGAAGCCATTTACAGAGTGGGATCTCTGCACTGCTACGGGGACAGTACGTAAGCACGCATATCTCATTTTAGCATACTTCAGAAACTTTTTAAACTGCAGATGTGCAACTAAATTGTAACATGATCGACAGGATTTTATTTTTCTTTTTTTTCATTGTTTCAACTAAATAACTAACTAAATAAATTATCTATTTTTTTCTGAACCATACTTTTGTAATTAACACATTTAGAAACTTTTTTAAGAAATGTAGTATCTGCTGTCAGTTTTTGTTTCTTTTTTATGAATTGTTGTATATGTTGTCAGATAGCTATTATTTCATTTTTTTGAAAAAAACACAAAATTTTTTTTTTTTTTTAAACAAAACAAAAAAATAAGCGAGATATGTTTTTTGCTTAATAAAAGTAATGTCTATTTGAAAAACTGCATCGACGTTTTCGGAGATGTGAGCTCCAGGGCATCAGCAGTCGTTTAGCGCTCATGAACGCGCCGAAAAGTAGTAGTTTTGTGTTTTTGAAAGAGTGGATAGAAGTTTTAGCTCTGATGTCTCTTAGTGGTTAAACATGAGCTATAATTAGTTTTGGGTAAATCTAACGGGCAATCTTTGGTCTCCTTAATATACTTGTTTCCAGAACAATTGTTTTTTGTCTGAGAGTAAAATCTCATCACGTTATATTTTATGTAACTTTAATGCTGTATATCAGAGCGCTGCCTTTCTACTTTTGACTGAATTGCCTAGCAACTTTTATGCGCGCCGAAAGCAGGCTATTATTAATTAAGGGATAATGCACGGCTAGCTGTGCATTAAACAATTTTAATGCACAATGTGGAGGCCAAGAACTACCCGATGCGAAGGGGAATTTATTACATTTACATTTATGTGTCTGACGGACGCTTTTGATCCAAACTGAGTTGCATTGCAAGCTATGATTTTATCCATGCTTATCCTTGGAATCAAATTCATGATCTTCTAGTTGTCAGTGCTGCCTTCAACTGTTTTAGCGACAGTTGTTGCTGACAGTTTAATAAATGAATCAATCATGCTTAACCTTTTTTTTTTTAAATTGCACATTTTTGTAGTTAGTGCATTAACATATTTGGCCTATTAATCCCATATGTTAATGCATTAATTTTAACAACATTAAAAATTGGGTATATCTAGAACTTGCAGTCAGATCTTGTCTTCACTTACACAGTCTATCACATCTTAGCTATAAAAGAGTGATATAGTTTAGCTAAATTTCTGACAAGACTCCTTAAAGGGATACTCCATCCCAAAATGAAAATTTTGTCATTAATCACTTACCCCCATGTCGTTCCAAACCCGTAAATGCTTTCGTTCATCTTCGGAACACAATTTAAGATATTTTGGATGAAAACAGGGAGGCTTGAGACTGTCCCAGAGACTGTCAATTATTTGGCAGTCTATGGGACAGTCTCAAGCCTCCCAATTTGCATTTAAAATATCTTAAATTGTGTTCGGAAGACGAACGAAGCATTTAAAGGTTTGGAACAACATGGGGGTAAGTGATTAATGACAAAATTTTCATTTTGGGGTGGAGTAACCCTTTAAATTACAGGTTATAATTAAGTCTTAACATAGGAATATTTTAATAAAACCATAATCGGTCTCCTCTTACCTCAGGGTTTTTGTGGAACGCCGCTTCCTTCTACCAGGAGTCGTCCTACCTGCACTTCCCAATGCTTCAGGCCGAGCTCAGCATCGACATCTCGCTCTATTTCAAAACCACGGCTCCCTCCGGAGTCTTCCTGGAAAATCTGGGTGCAAAAGACTTCATTAGAGTGGAACTCAGCGGTGAGTCCCTTATATTGAGAGCGAGACTTTCAAAATAGAGAATTAACAAAATTTTCAAATGAAGATGGGTTAAGAAAAGGTTTTTTGTTACTATTATTTTTCTGTTAACACAAATGTCAAAATAAAATGGTAAAAGCCACTCATATTCATGCCGTGTCATTAGTATTTGCAGCAAAGAGGAGAGGATGCAGCCAGTTTGAGTGGAAAGAGTCGTTTTAGTGAACTGTGCCGTTGAAACCATCAGCTGTGTAATTACTGTACACAGTTCACCGAGGCTGTTCATCTTCATCATACTGCCTGCCATCAACTTTTTTATATATTTTCCCCCAAGTATAAGGATTTTTTTTTTTTTTTTTTACCAAAAATCGGCAGAATATATTGCCAAGGTAGTTGAATTAATGTAAATGTGAAAATTAAGAAGTTGGCTTCCTGTTTTAGGGTGTTGTTTATATATATATATATATATATATATATATATATATATATATATATATATATATGTATTTAAAATGTATTTATGGTTTTTTAAGCTGTATGAAAAAAACTTTGGAATATTATGTAATGTCTATTATTATTTTTCATTTAAATTTTTTAAATAATTTATTCACCGATAAATATACCATCAAAGGTTTTGTTTTTTTTTTAAATTTTTTAGTGTAATGAATAATTTTTAAATGATTTTATATTAAGTATTACAATATAATAATTTGTGATCAATTCTAAAAATAGTGCTGAATAATAATAAATATTAAAAATATAATAAAAATGCTTTATATACATTTCAAATATATTATTGAAAAAAAATTGTATTTGTAACTTTTAAAAAATATAACTATTAAATAAAGTATATAACTATTAAATAATAAATATATTTAAAACATAATGCATTTTAAATTTATATAAATATTTTAATATTATTTGCACATTTTATTTTGCATCCCTTTGATGGTACTTTAATATCTTGATATTTATGTATTATTGTTTTAGAGCCATACTTATAACCAAACAGCTAAATAGATTATTTTAATATAAGAGCTAAAAAATGATTTTACCTACATACTTTTAATAAAGAATATTTGAGACAAGTCATTAAATTGGAGAGTTGAACTGATTTACAATAACTAAACTGTAGCGTAATTTCTGCTACTTAAGATTAAATATGAAATTTAAATATGAATATCAAATCACCCAACCCTACAATTACATCCACAAATTCCTGTTGCATATGAAGTGATCGGTGTTTTCTTCTCATTCCTGCAGCGCCCTCTGTTGTGACCTTCACATTTGATGTGGGTAATGGCCCGGTGGTTCTGATGGTGAAGTCTCACGTGCCACTGAATGACAAGCAGTGGCATTATGTCCGAGCGGAGAGGAATGTGAAGGAGGCGTCGCTGCAGGTGGACCAGCTGCCCTTGCGCTTCCTGGAGGCTCCGTCTGAAGGCCACACCCACCTTCAGCTCAACAGCCAGCTGTTCATTGGTAGGCACCGCCTTGAGTGACAGCTCTGTGCCAGCGGGGCGTAAAAGAATAATATCCCTGTACCTCAACACAGATGTTGCTAATAGAGTTTACATGCTAATTATTTCTATATTAATTCTTAATTTTATCCCCTTTTTTTCTGCATTACTTTTTGCTATATTATTGTTTGCTGACTTAATTTTGTTGTACCAGCACTTACAAGGCTTTCCATTTTTTGCATTTAATTTAGTTTTACTCACACTAAAAAAGCTTCCTTCCTTATTTGCTCTTAATTTAGTTGTACCAGCGCTAACAAACCTCTGTGTTTTTTTTGCAATTAATTTTGTTGCACTAGCTTTAACAAAACTTTACATTTTTGTTCTTAATTATGTTGTACTAGCTCAAACAAAGCCTTGTCTTAATTACTCTTAATTTTGTTGTACTAGTGCTAATAAAGTTGTTTTTTTTTTGTTTTTTTTACTTAATCTAATTTTACTTATGCTAACAAATGTTCCTGGCTTATTTGTGTTTAATTTTGTTGTATTAGCACTAACAAAGCTTTGTCTTTTTGCTCTTAATTTTGTTGTAGTAGCGCTGACAAAGCTTGTTTTGATTACACTTAATTTTGCTGTACTAGCGCTAACAAAGCTTTGTCTTTTTGCACTTAATTTTGTTATACTAGCGCTAACAAATCTTTGTCTTTTTGCTCTTAATTTTGTTGTAGTAGCTCTGACAAAGCTTGTTTTGATTACACTTTATTTTGCTGTACTAGTGCTAACAAAGCTTTGTCTTTTTTGCAATTAATTTTGTTGCACTAGCTCTAACAAAACTTAAAAATTGCTCTTGATTTTGTTGTACTAGTGTTAACACAGCTTGTTTTGATTACACTTAATTTTCTAGTACTAGTGCTAAAATTTTTTGTTTATTTTGCACTTAATTTTGTTGTACTAGTGCTAACAAATATTTGTCTTTTTGTGCTTAATTTTGTTCTGGTAGCATGTGCTGATTACACTTAATTTTGTTGTAGTAGCGCTAACAAAGCTTGTGTTGATTACACTTAATTTTGTTGTAGTAGCACTAACAAAGCTTTGTCTTTTTTGCAATTAATTTTGTTGCAGTAGCTCTAACAAAACTTTATATTTTTGTGCTTGATTTTGTTTTACTAGCGCTAACAAAGTTTTTGATTACAATTGATTTTGTTGTACTAACGCTAACAAAGTTTGTGTTGATTACACTTAAGTTTGTTGTACTAGCGCTAACAAAGCTTTGTCTTTCTTGCAATTAATTTTGTTGCACTAGTTCTAAAAAAAGTTTTTGATTTGTTGTAGTAGCACTAACAAAGCTTTGTCTTTTTTGCACTTAATTTTGTTGAAGTAGCTCTAACAAAACTACATTTTTTGCGCTTAAATTTGTTGTACTAGCGCTAACAAAGCTTTGTCTTTTATGCACTTAATTTTGTTGTAGTAGCACTAACAATGCTTTTGATCACACTTCATTTTTTTGTGCTAGCACCAGTAAAACTTTTTTACGTTTAATTTTGTTGTACTACCATTAACGAAGCTTCTGTCCTAAATTCACTTAATTCTGTTGTACTAGCACTAACAAAGCTTTCCATTTTTGTTGTTAATTTTGATGTACTAACGCTAAGATAGCTTCCTTTTTAAAATTACTGTTTTTGTCTGTGCAGGAGGCACAGCATCGAGGCAGAGAGGATTTCTAGGGTGCATCAGGTCATTAAGCATCAACGGGATGACACTTGACCTTGAGGAGCGGGCTAAAATGACCCCTGGGGTCAGTTCGGGGTGCCCGGGTCACTGCAGCAGCCAAAACAGCTTGTGTCACAACAGGGGGAAATGTATCGAGAAGAGCAGTGGCTACGTTTGTGACTGCACACACTCAGCCTATGGAGGACCCAACTGCAAGAAAGGCACGTCATTATTGCTGATAAATCGTTTGCGCTAATATTGAGTTTGTTTGCACGCTTGGTTTCTGCCAGTTACAGTATCTTAAAAGCAGGTTGCCCAATGGTCAACATCATACCAATATACAATAAAATGTCTAATTAGATCTTAAACAGTCAAGATATCCATAACTAAGGTAAGGTGCTAACTGGCCAAATATTGACCAGCAGATCTGTCTATGGCTATTTATGACACCGAAGGTTTTAGATTTTCTTGCAGTTCAAAGGAGCAATTCCTCATCAAAAACAGTTGGTTTCAACTTTGTTATGCTCCTAACTCCTCTACAGTATATCAAAGAACTTTCCTTTAGGGGGGGAGTTAAGTTATGGGTTAGATTGATTTGTTTTGTGGGCATTGTGCCCGCAGATTGCACCTGATCAAAGCTGAGCGGGATAAAACATGAGATATTCAGTGCAGTTCTGCTGTTCTTTGTCTGTCTCGCTGTCTCAGAGTCCATGACCGTGAACCGAAGTTGTTTGGATGAATTTCGCTCAAAGGGTTGCAACCTGACCAATCTCAGCGGACCCTCCCTGCCCATCACGCTCAATGCTAAACCTCTCTGTTGTCAATGCAGCCTTTATCACATTTGATCCTCTGATATGCCAGACAGCCAAGACATTCAACGCTCTGTGAATAAGACTGCGTTCTTGGCTTTGCGTTTTCTTTATTGGACTCTAGAGGGCTTGTGTTTCTATTCAGATAATATTGTGAGTAAATGAACACCATGAGATGACCAGGGGTCGGTTTCAGTCCAAGCATAATTTTGCATTCATTTAAAGTTTAAATGATTCATTTCCTCTGCATCATGTCCTTGGTTTTCGACAGCGCATTAATATGCTGATATGGAAACAAAAACACGGCCAATCAGTGTCTATGATCTGCCCACAAGCGTTTGCACCAACATTTTCATGCTTCTGTGTCTTCTTCCTTTCTAGAAGTTTCCATGTCCTTTGAAAGCGGGTCCTCTGTGACCTACACCTTCCAGGAACCATTTTCTGTGATGCGCAACCACAGCCGTCAGTCCTCAGCTATCTTTGCCCAAAGCAGCAATTCACGAGAGAGCATCGCCTTCAGTTTCCTCACAACTCAAACGCCTGCCATGCTTCTGACAGTCAACACCTATCATCAACAGTACATGGCCATTATTCTGGCTCACAATGGTACTAACATAATATTACTCTTTTGTTCTTTCTTTCTTTCTTTTTTACTGTAATATAGGTGAATCTCACAAAACATGTCAAGAACATGTTCAGACCATACTGTATTTCATCCCAAAACAACAACAATAATAATAATAAATGACTCATTCTCATTACTTGCATGCATATTGTAAAGTATAATGTTAATTATATAGTTTGCATGCATCATAGTAGTGTTTTTTGTACTGCTTTAAATTTATGCTAATTAAAATTTAAGGATAATATATTTGATATATATGAACATTAGAACCACCTTGAGATTTAAAGGAATATTATGGTAATGATAATGCAAAGAATTTTCTTTTTTTTAACAGGAATTTGCTAAACTTAGTTCAGATAAAGTCTAGAAATGTATATTATCAGAGAATAATAACAATTTTCTATTTCTTTTTCTGTTATTTTGTCCTGTTACAGCATGTGGCAAATCACAGTGTTGTATTGGCCAATCAGAGCTGTTTTTTGATTACCTTCAGACTGTCAGTTGATGATTACTACAATGATTGTGATGATTGGAGAGGAGCATCCTTTTCTGTGTTTCTCATATTTCAAAACAGCGGTCAAGCTAGCAATTACCCTCATCAGTGGGGAAGGAAATGCGGACTTGATTCTGTCTCACTTATGTCTCAAATTGCCTCCCTTTCTCGCATCTCATTGGCGTCCTGCAGGGAGTTTGCAGATTTGGTATCGGCTGAACAGAGAGAAAGAGCCTGACATCTTTACACCAACGTCTCTTAATTTGGCCAATGGAGAGCTCCACAGAGTCCAGATACATAGAGAGGGAAGGGACATGTACGTCCAGGTGAGTTTTGAAAAAGTAAAAAAAAAAAAATTTGGTAAGTTCTGTGGTAGCTATTAACCAGTTATGGCAGCTACTGTACGTTAACAGCGTTATTATAAATCATTGGTCTTTATTCATGAAATGAGCAGAACAAATCATTTATTGAACCTAACCAAGACAATGTACATAAAAATGGTTTTCAAACAATTTTAAAGATGGACGTTGCAGTCATGCAACAATTTATATACCAATATCAGACTATATACTCAATTTTGGGTTATTTATGTCTGAGAGTTGTACCAAGACAAATTCCTATCAACTTGTTGACATGGCAATAAATTTATTGAATTGAATTGAATTGAATATGAACGAATTGCACTGAAATTCAGTTAAAGATGTGGGTCACATTCATGCAACAATTTATATACAAATTGTTTTACGAACAAATTAGACAAAAATGTGAGTCACATTCATGCAACAATTTACGTACGAATTGTTTTATGAACAAATTACAATGAAATTCTATTGAAGATGTTGGTCACATTCATGCATCAATTTATGTACAAATTGTTTTACGAACAAATTAGACAAATTTAAGATGTGAGTCACATGCATGCAACAATTTACATACGAATTGTTTTATGAACAAATTACAATGGAATTCAATTGAAGATGTTGGTCACATTCAGGCAACAATTTATATATGAATTGTTTTACAAACAAATTAGATAGAAATTTAAGATGTGAGTCACATTCATGCAACAATGTATATACAAATTGTTTTACGAACAAACATTATATTTTAGGTATAAAATATAATATATAATAAATTTAATAAATAAAAATGATTCTTTGAACAATTTATGCATACATTTAATTGAAGGTGCAAGTTGAATTTTGCAACACTGCATAGTTTTATGACCATTTTGCACATTTATTGTCTAGGGTACATTTTTTGTTACAAATTATGTTAAATTGCTTTTATGAATCATCTGGATTATTTTGAATAAATGTGTTGCACGTTAAATAACAATAGTATAAATAAAAACATTCTTGTTACAATTTCCATATGAATGTTTTGCTAAATAAATTACACACACACAAAAAATTTATTTATGCTTCAGTTTTCATTAGAATGCTTTTACAAATAATTCACAAAGGAGTTGAGTTCCACTCATGTTTCGTGAGTTAGTCCTGATGCTGCTGAGGGAAAGTTATAGCATCATTAATCGCATGCCTTTCAATTGATTAAGATCAGATTTGTTTTCAGTCTGAGATAAATAAAGTACCCTGATGTGCATGGCTGATGATACATTTCAGTTTTGTACGTCGGTAGCACAGACTTCATGAACAGAGCTTAAACTCAAGGATGTCATCAGTATTCTTCACACAGTCTTGCAGATTAACACTTGGCGGCTTTTGTCTCACACCAATAAAATATTTGTAGAATCTTGCGAATGTCACGCTACATCTCTCTCTCTTTGACTCTGTATCCTTCTCCTTCTTAGATTGATAAAGATACCAATCTGAAATACAGCCTGTCCACGGACAAAGAGTTAATCACGATAAGGTCTTTGACATTGGGGAAAGTCACAGGTAGGCGGTTTAATTAAACTTCAAGATTAAAGCTGTGGATGTGCGAGCCTGTGCTTCACTAGCTAATTCACCACTCCAAGCCACCATGAGATAGTCTGATGGGCAAGAATCCTTCATTTAGCACTACATACACTGGTTTGGTTTACATACACCGTCTTTCGGATGAGACGTTAAACCGAGGTCCTGACTCTCTGGTCATTAAAAATCCAAGGATGTCCTTAGAAAAAGAGTAGGGGTGTAACCCTGGCATCCTAGTCAAATTCGGCCATTGGCCTCTGACCATCACGGCCTCCTAACCATCCCCAAATCTGCTGATTGGCTTCATCACTCTGTCTCCTCTCCACCAATAAGCTGGTGTGTGGTGAGCGTTCTGGCGCAATATGCCTGCCGTCACATCAACCAGGTGGATGCTGCACACTGGTGGTGGTTGAGGAGATCACCCCCTTCTACTGTGTGTAAAGTGCCTTGAGTGCCCAGAAAAGTGCTATATAAATGTAAAGAATTATTATTATTATTATTGGTTTAGTTTAGCACTAGTTGTTGGGACAAGTACCTACTGAGGTACAGTATTCTTGCCTCTCTCAGGTCGAGCTGGTGTAGACGAGGAGGTTCTTCAGGCCGGATCCAGAGGTTTCATCGGCTGTCTGTCTTCAGTTCAGTTTAACCATTTGGCTCCTCTCAAGGCGGCTATATTAAATCGAGGCAGCTCATTGGTCAGTGTTCTCGGTAACCTGGTAGAGTCAAATTGCGGAGAGCTGGCAGATAAATCTTCATCCAGATCTTTGTCAGGTTGGTAAAGGTACCATCTTATGTTTTCAAGAAATTACTAAATGAATGGAATCACTGTACAAACAACAATCTTTATTCACAGATCATGCAGACACAGGAAGTAGAGGGAAGAAACTTACGAACGCTGCTCAAAGTGACTCCGCTGTAATTGGAGGTAGGTGCCGCTTTCCTGCTCCATTTTTTAAGGCAAATGTGCTGTAAAATTAAACCTTTTATGAATATTCACACTTTCAGTAAGGTATTTTGAAGGTGCGAAAGATGACACAGGCAACAAAGGTCCATTGTCAATCGTCAAAAGTCTAGTTATAAGGCATAACTCATGAGTCACTTTCAAAGAAAGCAGCTTTTTGTTGGTCACCATGGCAAATCCTCGTGTCCAACTTGAACTTGTTGCGAAATCTTTGTGGGAAGATCTTTCACCCTCACGCAAAAATCCCAATTGTGTGGATTCCTACTGAAATTACTGCATTTTGCCAGTGAAAATTCATCAAACGGTGTTAAATGTGACTGCACCTGTGACCATCGTGCACAGAGAGTGGTGGTTTATGAAGCATTGCAAATAAGTCGCTTTTAAACCAAGCAGCTTTCTGCTCGTCAACGCGGCGAATCTGTGTGACCAACTTGAACCAGTTGCAAAAACTGCATGAGGAAATCTTTCGCCCTTGTGCATTGGCACAAATGCCACTCACTTATTCTGTCTCTCGTAGGTTTGATAGCAGCAGTGGTGCTCATTACCCTCTGTGCCGTGGCCGTGATGACCCGCTTCCTGTACCGCCATCGAAACGAGCGTACCCAGCAGATGGCCTCCGTCAAGGAGAAAGATCACCAGCCCAGGCCAGAACTCAGATACCGGGCTGAGTTGGACCTACACGGTGCCATGAGAGACAGCAGGAAAGAGTACTTCATCTGACTTGTGCCGTACGAATCTCGTGACCCCCATTGGGTTGCTGTGACCCTATGTTCGGCGCCAACTCAGTGGACAGGGATTGGGCACAGGAAGTCAGCTGAGCCTTGTGGACACAGCCAGTGACCTTCACCCTCCCAACCACTGTCCTTTAGCATCCAGGATTCAGGGAACGGAAAGTACACAACACAGATACTTTGAATTATAGCAGTATGCAGGCAGCGTGGTGGATTTTAATGTATTGGTGGTTCTTTGCTGTGGTTTTAGAAAAATGTTCCCAAGAGTTAGAAGATCAGGTGGCTTCAAAACTCAGAAGCTGTACCCAAACATGGCCTTCAGCCCTTCGCAGAGGATGAAGAATCAGACGTTTGAAGCGACTCTTTTGCTTTCAGGGCTAATTGTTTAACCAGACAAAGAGATTACAGAATCGTTTGTGTGTGCACATGCGAATCAGTCTGGCAGACAAACAAACACTCAACGGTCTCCAGTCTGTGGACCGTGACCAATCAAACGGCTCTGGTGCGGTACTAATCCAGCACGAATCGTCTTGTTCAGCCACAGGCGAGCACGATGTAGTGATGCAAATAAAGTGGTTGATGTTACCAGTGGGGCTCTTTCACTTCCTCCTTTCTTTGCTCTGTTTCTCCTTCATACATTCACTCTTTCCTTTACTAAGGACTACTTGAAACAGCATTCGCACTGCATTTAGCTTAACAGTTATGTGATGAATCGCAGAGTGAAAGAACAGGAAATAAGGACTTGATTGTGTCCATAATAGGGTCATGAAAAGCAGGCGTTGTGTTTCAGAATGGTGGAGGGATTTGCATCGAAGAATCATTCAAAATAAAACCAGTAGCCATTTAATTATGGTTATGTCATATAATTTAGAGTGAAAGTGAAATAATGGGTGGGGATTTTATGTAGTGTGATTTGATTGGATCCTTAAAAGTAGGATTGATTTTGATCAGTATCATATCGGTGCCAACATGTTTTTGGTTACATTGGCAGAAAAGCTGTGGAACAAGTTTTATGAAAAACATTGATTTGTGCAGAAGAAAACCTGTAACATTTATTAAGAAATTGGAAACTGGATATTTTGAGTATTTCCTGTTGGTGCTTTATTTTAAATAGCCGAAAGCCTTTACTTTACTGCATACTTTGCAGGTTAAATGATATAGCTAATCAGTTGGATCTAGTGGATTTTCTGGTGGATTCGGACAAAAATCTGTGTAGTTCTTAAGACAAGTCCTTAGTCGTCTTAATCTGTTTTGTTAGAAGATCAAGACTGTAAATTTGAAATGTGTAGAGGTGCTTAACATTTGTTTAGCCAACTTTTAAAGGTGTTCTACCATATAAATGGCCTCAAAGCTAATAGACGAGATCTTACAAGCCACTGAAGTCCAATTTTTATTTCATAGGGTCTTTAAGTAAAGTTATACGGTCAATTTTAATTTTATGTAATCTTTAAAGTCTAAGACTCACTCATTCAGTGCATCTGTTTCTGATGCACTCTATAAGGATTTTCCAGGCCCTTGTTTGACCCCTTAAATCTGAGGTCAGTGACTGGTTCCAAGAAATGTTGTTCTAGAACCAAAAAAAGGATGTTGAAAGGATGTTCTGCTTACATAAATCATGTAAAGTGAGTCTCAACAACAAAAGCACACATGGTTCTTATCTGCTGTCAAAAACAAACTCTAAACAAAATAGTTTTCTTCTTCTTGTTCATAAAAACATTATAATAACAATTATAATTGTTAAATTATCATAAATGGTTTTTATTTGCTGTTATAATTGTTAAATTATAATTGTTAAATTATAATATTATATATAATATAATATATTATATATAATATTATAGAAGTGTTGGGGGTTCGATTCCCCGGGAACACATGATAGGTAAAAAATTGATAGCCTGAATGCACTGTAAGTTGCTTTGGATAAAAGCGTCTGCTAAATGCATAAATTCATATATATATATATTATTTTTCTATATTCTATCCTTTCAAATGTTGCTTAAGAACCTGAAATAAAAGCCCCAAAAGTTCCCCAAACAAGTAAGAACGGACATTTTCTTTCACTTTTACCTTCATGAAGTCTCATGTGCTGGTCAGAAGTGGCCATGATGTGTTTTCTGGGAACATGAAGTTCCCTGTGAATCACAGATTCGATGAAGGGAAGGTTTCACATTGGAGTGCATCAAACCAGTCCACAATAAACTCTTAGACTGGGAATATGAGAATTCATTCTGTACTGGTGGGACCTGATTCTATTGCATTATATTCCAGAGGAACCAAGTAATGGAGTCAAAATATCATTCACAGCCTTTTAAAGGTTGCCAGGTCTTTTGTTTCCCGTGTATGACTCAAAAATGTCTTAGATCATATTATGATTGCTTCCTCACCGCAATGAGATATAATCTAAATAAAAACAATAATTGGTTCCCGGACTCAACATGAAAAAAAAAAAAAAAAAAAAAAAGAATTGTTCTGAACAGAATAGCATAGGAAAGGGTCAAGATGTACAGATTCCTCTGATACCCACGATGCACCAGAGTGAAGCTTCGAGGCGGTATCTAATCATCGCCCCACCCAACCCCCTCATTTGTCATTTTCAGTGGCGTCAGGACAAAGAATCAGTAATGCTAGATATTTATCTAGCCGTGATCTATGTAAATGTCAGTCCCGCGATGGAACAGAGATGATGGATCCTTTCTCAAACAGCCCTGGGCTCAGAACTGAGTCCGATTTACAGCGAAATCCATCTCAGCATGGATAAACACCAGCCGGAATGTTGTACCACGATTGGCTCATTCCTCTCATTAGATTTCAGTTCATCTCACGGAGGTAATGAATCCTCAATCTCAGATATTCATGCTACCGAAACTGAAATGAAGCGGGATGGCTTACCGAGAAATTTCAGCAGCTCACAGGAAGTTTATGATGTGATGTGGTTTTTTTTTTAATTAAGCTACACATCACTAGAAAAACAAAAATGGGATTTTTTTTTTTTTTTTTTATTGTGGCAATACATCCACACTGAGAGAAAAAAAAAGTGGTGAAACAATTTTCACTCAAAAATTAGAAGTTTTAGAAGTGATTACAAAGAAACAGCAAGTAACACATTAAACTAAACATGATTTTTTTTTTAATAGAGTTTCCCGTTAAACTCTATTTGTTTTACAGATTCTAAAAATCTACTTTTACCTTTTACAGTGCAGTTGTGATGCAAACATTAAAAATGCAAATCATTTTGGGAAATTATTAAAAATGTTTAAGAAAATTAAAATGTAAACACACAGAGACGTGTTACTGCATATTGTTATTTTTTTGTATTATTTATATGCTATAATAGTATTTATTAATATTCAGAATTAACTTTTATTGTATTTTCAGTTTTCATTTTAGTTTGTTTTAGTAATTTTGTTATTTGCTTTTTTATTTTTTTAAATGTCTTTATAGCTTTAAATTTTATTTAAGTTTTAGCATTACAACAAACTGGCAATTAGTTTTAGTTCAACTTACTTTTATTTGTTTGTTTGTTTTTATTTATATTTTATTTCAGTTTCATTTCAGTCATCAAAAAAACTTTTTTTTATCAGCATTTTAAATAACAATAACAATACTGATTGCACATTGACTGAATTAAAAGGACATTTGTGTACATACATGCATATACACACATTTAAAAATGACATGCGAGCACTAATACTAGTCTAGCTAGCCCATTTGCCTGCCTTTGAATAAAAATCAATTTCTACAGTTAGATGAATATTGTCCTCTAATTAACATATATGATATGGTTTATAAATTCGTTCCTATATCCTGGGTACATCGATCTAAAAAATGGTGTGAGCTGTTAGTATAGTTTAACCTTTGTGAATTTTCACCATATGCTGGAATATGAAGTATTAGCTGCTATTTTCGAAGGACTGGAGAATTGTGTTTGTAGAATTCGCCAAGCAGAGTTTGCAGAATTCGCCAAGCTGCTGTCACATAAAGCACATCACGCTTCCACCAAAACAAGGCAGAATATCTGGCACCCCAGAAAGCACCAACAAATAAACCTTTCACAGAGCTAAAATCTTGTTATCTAAACAGTCTTGGTTGCATTGCTTTGGCTGAATGCCACGGGTCTGCTTGGATTCTTATGTTTGCAGAAAAATAAAATAAAAAATACTGTGGTCCGTTGCCTAAACACATTTTTGAAGTGCATTTAAATATTTCATTAACATGACAAATCACTGACAATGTTATGGACTATAATATACACTAATGACTGATTTTTTTTTGAGCTTGTTTATATGGTTAGAATTATAAAGGTGTATTGTAAATAAATGTATATTTAATAAAAAACAGAGACATTTTTGGTAGCTTTATGTGCTACATTTTTGTGTCTTCTTTTTTCTAACTTCTTGTTAGTAGAAAAGATCTTGACATGCATTGAGAATCTGCCTTGGTTTGGACAAAAACAAACAATGAGTTCTGTTCTAGTGGGTTTGCGTTCATTAAGCAAGTGTCAAGTGTTAGAAATGTCTGCTTTGGAACTATATTAAGACAAACATGGGAAACACTTGCTTTATTTTTGTTATATTTGTTATATTTTTGTCCTAACTTTTATCCTGCTTTTTTTGTAGCTCAACAGCCACTGGGCAACTGTTTGCAGTGTGAATATTGTTGAAAATATCTTCATTTGTGCTCCATGGATGAAAGTAAGTCATGCAGGTTTGGAACGACATAAGGGTGTGTAAATAAAAATGTAATTTTCATATTTGGATGAACTGGTAATTTTTCTGTCCTTGGTAAACATGAAATGCTATGATAAGTGACAAAAAATCACAGCCGATAAGAACATATTTGATGTTTAAAATACAGATATATGGAGCAGGCTTTTGGACCAATGAGATTTCATTGTGGGTGGGGCTATATGCGTGACGTGGCAGAAATAGAGACCAGTCAACTGCTAGAATGTTGACAGTCACATGACTGGGACAAAAAAATCAGATTAAAATGTACAATAAATAAACGATCTCGTCATACATGGTTATGGCAATGTTTATTTCTGCCTCAACATTTCATAAAACAGCAGCATATCATCAAATTAAGAGTTAAAGAGAGATATACCTTGTCCTACTAGTCACGTCAAGTATGATTTTTTTGTTGTTTTTTTTTTGTCACTGAAAGTGAAATATTGTACAATGTGAAATAATCACAGCGAATCAAAACAAAAAAAACCCCTGCTATATGCAATAAGATTGTAGGTCAATGAGATTTCATAGTGGGAGGGGCTTAATGAATGACATGGCAAAAATAGAGTTAGCATATGACACTATCGCATCGTACCTGGTTATGATTATGTGTTTTTCTGGCTCAACATTTCATAAAACAATCACATTTTTGAGTTGCAGAAAGAGAGATACATGTCATCTTAAAGGACTCCTGAAGTGCCTTGAAACACGCAGCATTATTCTATGTGGTGACGTAATTTCAGCTGAAACAGGAAGAGAGGGCGGGACATACCTAGCAGCCCTGCCCCCTTTCTAAAATAGCCAATAGCGCTTTGTTTATATCTGCATGGGCCAGAGTCGTTGAGCTCGGTAAAGCCGCATTTGACAGCCACAGTCTAATAGATTGCCCCTTAGATTCAATATGAAACTCTTAAAGGGATACAAGGATACGCTGTTTCTACATGTATTTAGCTTTGATTTGAAATAAAACAGCACATCCTTGTGGTGCGGATGACACAGAAGAGCATACACAGCATGAATCGTTCTTTATCGCCTACATTGTGTACTATGAGCCATTCACTGTACAGGAAATACTACACTGTGAACAAATTTCCGATCTCAGCCGGCGCTTAAGCATCTGTTTATAGTGTAGGGGGAGGGCGCTTCAGATTCTAGAGAGCATTTGATTGGTCAGAAGATTTGATGAGAAGAAGAAGTACGATGTGACGTCGAAAAAATCTTTGAGACGTTTTTTGGGAAGTTTTGGTGTGAGTGATTTGATTGATTATTTGTTTTATTATCTTCTAAATGCAAAAAAAAAGAGCACACTGCCTTATAGATAACCTTAAGACTAACATGTTGATACTAATACCCCCCAAAAATGTATTTGTTTTCATGGGGACTTTAACTAGTCATGAAGCATCAAATTTTTAGTATTTTTTCGTTGTTGTCACTGGAAGCAAAATATTGCACAATGTGAAAAAATGACAGCCAATCAGAAGAAAAAAATAATACAGCTTTATGCGGTTTTACGATTTTAGGCAAATGACAAGTTATAGATTTTCATGCATTAAATAAATAGAGACCAGAAGCAACTGATGCTTTGTCGCATGGTACCTGGTTATGATGCAATGTTTTTCTGCCTCAATATTTTGTAAAACAATTAAGTTTTCAAGTTGCAGAACGAAAGATGCTCATTGTCTTGTTTTGACAATGTTTTTTGTTAAAAATGTCTTAATGTGTGACGTGACTGACTAGTTTGAACAAAAATTTGGCATCATGTCAGCGTGTGGTTCAAGACAGCTAAAATGGGACCCAAGTTTCGATGTTAAAGTCAATTCTCGTTTTAAGAGAAAGTTTAATGTATCAGTTTTCTCGAAATGGAAGGGCGACAGTCGTATTTGAGTTTCTTTATACAGATGCAAAAAAGCTTCAGACGCTCGTTGAAAGAAAAAAAAAATATTAAATCAAGATCGGATAAAAGCTTCTAGAGGAGAATTCTGCATCCAATGCAGACAGCACTTTAGGGACTGGATCAGGTATCTAAGTGTCAGGGAAAATAAAGTCCAGGTGAATGTAGCAAGGTAATTCTGAGTCTCTAATGCAGAAAGACAGACAGGAAGGGATACTGTGTCAACAGCAACCATCTAACAAGTTGTAGGACAAAAGGTTGAGTGTATCAACTAACGGGGAGAAAAATTGAGGCCTCTTTTTATCTCCCTTTTCGCCCTGTTGTGGAAGACGATAAGGCAGGATTCATGTCACCATTTTTATCGAGTCATTTTAAATTCCCATCTGTTTCCAACAGCCAAAAGTAATATTTTCATATGCTTTGTCTTGCTCAAGTCGTCCTCTCTCTCTTTCATCTATCGGCATCATGGCTCTTTTAGTAGGCGTACTGCTGTTAAAGTGGGAACTGTACATTGATAATTCAAGTCTGTAATGAGTAGACAAGTAGACGGGAACATATAGACTCCCACAGTTTGCTGTTTGCAGGTGGTCTCCAGTGCCAGGGTTCAACTGTTCAGTTCAAACCAGAAATCAGTTCCACCCCCACATATTATTTGTATTAGTATTTGGCTATTAACTGTCTGTGGTACATTTGCATTATCAACATCGTTAGTGTAGTTAGATAATGACTCTGGAACAAAGTAATCAACTTGACTGTTTTACTTGTATTTGTCTTTAGTTTTACTACCAAACCACAAAGTGTGTGTGAAATGGTGTTCGCAACGCATTTTACTTCCATAATGTGGCTTGTTTTTGAATTGAATGGTATATTCAGTTGGGAATTTTTTTTATAAATATTATTGGATAGTTAAGTGTCTCTATATTACAGGAAGATTGAGGGGAGGGGTTGAAAAATAAAAGGCCTTGATGATGTCATCAGAACTAAAAGTTGATTTTGGGCGGTTATAATAATTTGATGAAAGATTACGAAGACATTCATTCAATGCAGCTATGTTAAATATAGGATTATTATATTAAGTAAAGGGGAAAATAATATTGATTAAATGTTATGGTTTATTGATTTGTATAAGATGAACGATTAATTCTAAGATCCAGTGCGGGAAACATTGCACTAAGCTCCTTAATTTTTCTTCCAAGCGAAACTTTTACCTGAAAACATAAACTGTTTATAATTTTCTCCACTCCTGAAACATGAAAAAGATTCCCAATTACCTGTATGTCATTAATGTAGAAACACATGAGAGCTTGGCACATTTGCTAGAAGGTGTTTATTTTATCACTAATGCAGTGCTACTGCTAATAACATCTCTTCCCATTACAAGCTAGAGAAGAGTTTCTGATTATTTTAAAATGCCATTTGGCTCATTTTACTTATCATAATGTTACTAAAATAGGTTTAAAAAAATAGTGCTGTTTGCATTAAGGGACTGCTGGGTTATATAATCACAGTTTAGCATTGCATATATGCTAATGTGTTTCTGTTTGGAATGTGTTCATATGCAAAACTAGAAGTAATTTCAGCTAGATTCCAAAGCATGATTTTTGTTTGTGGTTTTTAAGCTTCATTACATGTAACAACATGTCCTAGCCTAGCACATTAAAGCAACAAGACAGGGCCGCTAGTTTGTAGTGCTTTCACGTCATGCTGGCTAGTCAACAGTGAAATCTCATTCTTTCAAAAACTCCCTTTTTAAAAATATGTGTTTTAATCAAATATGTCAAGTTGTGCAACATTCTGCATGTTGTACCCCTTTTTTACTCCATGCACAGCTGGTGTCATGCCATGAGGCTAGCGTGCATGCTAGCAATGTGAAAATGTATGCATCATGATTTGTTTTTTAAAACAAATCATGTGTAAAAACAAGCCAGTCTTAGGAATCTGTGTAAACATATAGTACGTATATGCTAGCATAGCTGGAGTCAGTGTTAGCAGGATCACATAGCAAAAAACTGTGCAACTAGCCACAGTGCCAGTGAAAGAAACTTACGATAATCCATTTATTTGTCAGATAAAGAACTCACCTTACGAATTGCATCAAACACTTTCTTAAGATTAAAAACTAGTGATACGAATTGCATCAAACACTTTCAAAAATGGCTATTAGCATGATGCTAGACATGTAAAATGTGTGTACCCACTTAAGATTAAAAACTAGTGACATTTTTAATGCATATGGTGTACAGTGTAGATGTATTAGTATATGCTATAGCGTAGTTAGAGTCACTGCTAGCAGGGTCATGTAGCAATAAACCATGTGCAACTAGCCGCAGTTCCAATCACAAAAACTCATGATAATCCATTTATTTGTCAGATAAAGAATTGAATTCGCCTGACGAATTGCATCGAATGCTTGCTAAAATTAAAAAGTAGTGACTCCTGCTGTGTAATAGAGTTTGAAAAATGGATGGGGATAAAAAAATGGCTGTCTGAGAGGGCGGAGGTGAAGTGTTACAAAGCATCAAACTCCCACTCGCCGCATATAGATGGGATTTAACCGGAGCAGAAGTGATGGCAGCCGTTGTGGCCACATATCAGCTTTTAATTTAAAGCTGGGCTTTCCACCAGTAATTTCATTAAAATGAGTGCAAGAGCAGAGTTGAACTCAGCCGTATCTATCTCACGTCATCACTCAAACCTGCAGAAACTCTCTCTCCTCCGTGATGTATGACCCCTCTCGACAGATCGATCATCTCTCTGGTTTTCTGTCTCCTGCCTAAAACCTCTGCCTCTCAGCTCAGATCAAATCCAACTAATGGCTTCACACCGCCATCATTTATAAATGCACACCTCTGGCATTCTTTCCAACTTTTTTTTCCTTCTACTGTATGCTCCCTTCCTCCTCTTAAGGTGAAGGGCATATCATTCATGAATCACAGTGTCACCCGTCAGTGACAGATGTGGATCAGGAAGGCTTGATTTAGTGCTAAATTTCACAAGTGTTCAGGATTAGCTAAGTAAATGTTGAACAGACTGAATCATACGACTCCAAATGATCTGATGGATGTAGAGGATTATGGGTAAATGTATGACGTCCGTATCTAAATGCATTTTTTAAAGGAATACTGTAGTTCAACTAAAATGAAAATTGTCATTCCTGCTCCAGAAGAAGTCAAGGTTTGATTAATAAGCATAATCCAGTTAGGGGTTGGTATTACATCACAAAAATAGTTGTATATTCCCCTTACTTGTTTTATTTGTTGTATTATTCAGGCTTGTCAACATTTATTTGGAATATACAACTATTTTAGGGATGCAACAATACAGTTAACCCACGGTTCAATACAAACCTCATTTTTTAACCACAGTTTTTGGTTATACAAACCTCATTTTTTAACCACAGTTTTTGGTTCGGTTCGTTTTGGCACATAATAGTGTTTTTTTGCGATTTGTGATTTAAAAAAAAAAATTAACAACAACAAACCTTTGTTTCAGACATTTGTCTACTTCAGAAATTTCTTAATACTAGAGCTTCAGAAGTGTCAGCATTCTCAAAATGTGCTCAGATTTCCATAAAAAACAAAAGGACCAATAATCTCAATTGTCTCTGAAGCTTCAGAAGAAATTTCGACATTGTCTCAAAATGTGCTTAGACTTGCCAAGAAACCAAAGAAAAAAGGCCACAATAATCTCAAATTTGTTGATGTTTCTTGTGAAGCTCCATTAGAGACAGTGTCTTTAACTGTTTTCAGATTTGACACGAGACCAAGGGGGAAAAAATGGACCCAATAATCTCAAGTTTGTTTTAGAGCTTCAGAAGAAATCTCAACATAGTCTCAAAATGTGCTTTGGCAAGAGACGAAAGTCTACAATTAAATGTTTGCTCTCAATTTGAACTCAGACATTTCTCATCAAAGAGTTGCTATTTTTATTCATTTGACATCTTTATATTTTTATATGCTCTTTTACAAGTTTTAGTGCTGAGTTGTTGTTTCATAGTTAACTTTTGTGGCAAAAAGAATCCAAGCCATTTATCACAAAACAGGAAAATGCAGTTTATGTAGTTCTTATCAACAAGGGTGTTTTGATGGTCTTTTACACATTCTGTAGGTTCTGTGCCTTGACATATGCTGACTCGTTTAAACTGAGAGACGTTACAGCAGAGCAGGTGGAAGAGAGTTAGAACATAACCCAACGTGTCATTGAAAAAAGAGACAAACATCTGTCACAGTGCTATCTCAGCTCTAAAACGCCTCGCCGTCTCCACCTCACACACACACACATAATACAGAGCAGCGATAGGGCGCACTAAACTACTTTATAAACACACCTGGAAACAAACCTGTCAGGTTCCTCTCGGAGCGATGTACATTTAAAATGAGACAAGTACGAAAGAGGAGAGGGAGAAAAGGTAAAATCTTTAAGAAACGGAACAATGTGGGGGTGATGCAGTGTGTCACTTCCTTCTGAGAGCAATTCAAATGATCTCAACTGAGGGTGAAAAAAATACTGTATTATAAATTAGGTTTTTACATTTTCTGAAAACAACTGTGTAAAACTAATTTCCACTATGTTGTAGATCATTGTTTGGGTGTTGCTATATGGTTGCTAATTGGTTTTAGGTGGTTGCTAGGTGCCTGCTAGGATGTTCTGAGTAACTGCTTAATGGTTCAGTATATCACCACCAAGTATCTATGATGTTCTGGTCTCTAGATGGTTCAGATCCATGTGGAAGCCTGGTTCTGGCTCAAAGTAAAAAATTATAGGCAACTGAGACTTTTTTTTTTTTTTATTCTTGTAATTGTGACTTGTATCTCACAATTATGACTTTATATCTCACAGCTGGGCTTTATTGATCACAATATGAATTTATATCTCACAGATGGAGCTTTATATCTAATAATATGATTCTATGTCTCCTAATAAGTCTTTATATCTCTCAATTGTGACTTTATTTCTCCTTATAGGACTTTATTTCTCACAATATGATTTTATATCTCACAGTTTGGACTTTATATGTCTCAATACTGGCTATCGCAATATGACTTTATATCTCCCAATATGACTTTATATATCTTATAGTATTGTTTTTTTGTATCTCACAGTTTGGTCTTTATACCTCACATTATGACTTTATGTCATAAAATGACTTTTCATCTCAGAATCAAGACTTTATATCTCATAATATAATACTGACTATATCTTATAATCTGACTTTATAAATTACAGCATATAAAGTTCATCCCTCAATGATAGCTACATATCACAACTGACTCTCTCATGACAGTACATACTGTATATTAATATTGATTGAAATATTGACTATTTCATAATTTAAATGTTTTATCTAATATGATTTTAAATCTCATATGTGACTTTATCTTAGTTTAACTTTATATCTTATAATATGACTTTTCGTCTCACAATTGTGATTTTTTTTTTTTTTTTGTAGTGTTTACTCAGAGATAGAAGTCAACTTCCATAAGTCCCTCATTCAATGCAAGTCTATGATATTTTTCACCTATTTTATCGTCTACCAGAACAAAAATCTAAAGTCTGATCACTTAGAAAAGTAATATCACACTTCAGAGGTGTCATTCATGTCTGTAACACAAATGTGACCCTGGACCACAAAACCAGTCTTAAGTGTCAGTTTTTCCAAATTTAGATTTCTACATCATCTGAAAGCTGAATAAATAAGCTTACATTGATATACATTGAATTACATTGAATTACATTGATATATGGTTTGTTAGGACAATATTTGGCTGAGATACAACTATTTGAAAATCTGGAATCTGAGGTTGCAAAAAAAAAAAAAGAAAAATTTAAGAAAATCGCCTTTAATGTTGTCCAAATTAAGTCTTTAGCAATGCTTTACACTAATCAAAAATTAAGTTTTGATATAGTTATGGTAGGAAATTTACAAAATGTTTTCATGGAAGATGATCTTTACTTAATATTTTAATGATTTTTGGCATTAAAAAACCCCTATAATTTTGACCCACACAATGCATTTTTGGCTATTGCTACAAATATACCCGAGCGACTTAAGACTGCTTTTGTGGTCCTTGTTCACAAATGGTGTGGGATGAATTACTCATTAAACTTTGATACTTAAGGATGAACAATCGCAATTAGCACCACTAATGAGTCATCCTCTTCATTTGGATATTTCTCAGGAACTTGCCCTTTGGTCAACTTTCTAAAACAGCACAAAGCATGATGACAGTGCATGGGAGCAGGTAATAACTTTCTGTGGCTTGAAATGAGAGATAATCATCTTTATTTGAAACTGTATGTCTGAATGTGAAGATCAAGTACTGTAATCCAAAGATAATCCAAAATGGAAATATTAGTTGGAAATGAAATGTATCACTATTGGTATCATTAAAGAGAGAGTTCACCCAATAATGAAAATTCTGTCATCATTTACTCACCCCTGAGCCGTTCCAAACCTGTATGAGTTTCTTTATTCTGTTGAACACAAAAGAAGATCATTTGAAGAATGTTGGTAACTCAACAGTTGACGGTGACCTGTGACTTCCAAAAAAAATAAAATAATATGAAGCAAATGGTATTTGCTTGGTTACAAGCAAATTCAAGTTCAAAATATCTTCCAAGTTCAGTAGAAGAAAGAAACTAATATCAACTTGGAACAACTTGAGGGTGAGTAAATGATAATAGAATTTTCATTTTTGGGTGAACTATCCCTTTAAGTTTATTTTACTAGCTATAATTGAGCATAATCATTAAATTTTAATTAATTTATTATTTTTAACATTCAAAATTATTATTATAATTATTATATAAATTGGTGTTGTTGTTTTATGTTCATTTCTGAATGCAATAATTTCAGTTTTACAATATTTAACGCATAATTCTGTTTGGGATTCATTTAATTATGGAACTTTCATTTAGAAGCTAAGGAAAATAGAGATTTGCATGATGTAATTTCACAAAGGAAAAACTTTTGTAAATCATATAACATTACAAGTCCTGGCTTGTTATCAAATCACAACCACGCTTGCGCAAAGGTGTCAACGAGTCGTGAAACAAAGATGTGAAAACAGCTCATTGTAGGATTCGTTGTAGTATTCCCTGAGCTCAATGAGAATAAATTAACACGTTTAAACAGACGTGTGGAAAAGACCAGCGGCTCACTCCTCTGATCTCTTGCATGCTGTTTCCCTCATCACTTCAGCATCGCAAGTTTGTTCACTAAAGAGGGGTTTCTGACTTTATTTGGGTCGATACTTTAAGAGGAACCTGAAGACAACGTTGATTTTGCTTAGTTTTAAAGTCAACTTGACATTTATAGTAAAGGGTATGAGGACAGACCTCTCAGATTTTCTTGTTGAGTCGATACATCAGTGTTCGGCGTTATGTGACTGAAAGTGTTTTCGAAGTCTTTCCAACCATGCCCTGCTGGTTGCTTGGCAACCCCGTGAGATTTCTGCATTTGGCTCCTTAAAAATGCTGCGGTGAAGCACCTGAGAGAAATCAACAGCCTGCTAACCAGGTCTGCTAGCCGCCAGCCACACGCCATCTCCATTATCTCTCTGTCACTCTCTCTCACCTACTATTCGCACTTATTTCCATGTGAAATATTATGTGTGTCCCTGAGGACGTGTTTGGGCAAATATAATTCTGGAAATCTGATATTGTTTTCCAACACTGTGACTTAAGTCTAGACGACTAATAGCGTATTTATAAAAAACACTTTTTAATTGGGTGGAAAAGTGTTTCATTTCGAAATTAAGTGTTGACATTTTAATTCACTAAAGTTTCTGTACTCAAGTTGTTAAATTGATAACAATAAAAATAAGTTTTTATTTTTTTTTTTTTTTTTTTTTTTTGTAAGACTGACAAAATGTCTGTAGAGTAGGCCTATATGACTAAGTCCACTTACACACTGCACTAAATTTGGTTGTCAGTTCACACAGTTCAGTAATTCTTGGGAGTGACAACCATATTCTATGACCAAATTGATTCCCTAAATATGAAGGCATTGATAACAGCTTTTGTACTGAACAACTAGTTGCTAATGGCATATTTAAACACATATCAGAGTTGTGTCTCTCTTCTGTATGCATGGTGAAAGAAATCACAGTGTACCGGGTAGGTGTTCCCAGATCTTGCTATAAAAAAAAAAAAAAATTAAAAAAAAGCAAATAAGAACAAGCCTAATTTACACTTAAATCCAATTGCTTTATCTTGGAAATAAGCCACTTAACAAAATATTGTGACCTTCACCTGCCTACTTGAACTTCATAAACTGGAATGCTTCATGAGCTGAGCCTGAACAACAGGCTGAAATATGTTTAATAAGCATTGCTTATAATAAGTGGATATGGCAACACTTCAAGAGTGGGCTTTGCAAAGCAACAAAATTTTTATTTATTTATTTATTTATTTATTTTTAAAGCACATTGGCTCTATCGACATGTCAAGTGGTTTAGTTAAAATCTGTGTACATAGGTCTTTGGTCACTGTAATATTACTTAGGTCAAAAATAGCAAACAGCAAAATATTGATATGGTTAACAATCTAAGGCTATGTCCACAAAAATCCAGAGCTTTCCCTATACAATATTTTTTTTTTCTCATCTCAAGAAATATCTTCGTCCACACGAAACCACAATTCCGACACAAAATGATGTAGTATACATGCCAGACCAGCATGTGGTGCTGTAATTCTGCCACTAAAAATGGAGAAGAAGACTTGGACTATGCACATAAACCTTGTGCACGATATACAAACGAACATGGAACAATACATTAATTAATATGTGTTAATGTAAGTTACTAAAAAGAAAATCATTCAGTGTTTGTTCATGTTTTTGTTGCTGTTATGTGACGTAGCGGTATCTGACTAGAGGTGAGACGTGGGCTGATGACGTCATCGTTTCAGAAAATATACGGATTCGCTGTCCAGACGAAAACAGAAAGGGGGCGTTTTCAAATTTATCCACTCTGGGACCCGGCTTCAAAAAACTCTCCCAAAACACCGGATCCGTGTGGACGAAACGCCTATACGATACAAAATTTATGCGTATACAGAGAAACACATCTCCGTGTGGACGGGGCCTACTTTGTTTTAATAAAACAATATTTGGCACTTTTTGGCACTTTATCACTGCATTAGACAGATCACAAATGGTGGTTGCATCATGAAATGGTGAAAAATATCTCCATGGTTGAGTGATGCAGTGTTCTTTGATTCATGTCTTGCACACTTTAATGGCCTTTGAATGGAAAATATATGCTCCCTTCGAATTGGAATCATGGCGGAATATACTGTGATGTCCACTTCACAGGGCTCTTACGGTCGAATAGAATCTGAAGTGATAAGAGAAACATACAAAATCTGCAGAGCGATTGTACGCAAGGAATGGAACCGAGAACCACTGGTCTAAGTCATCGCAATTTTGAAAGTGAGTTCTGTTCCTTACACACACAAAACTGTATTTTAGGGGATTCACTCCTGTATTTAAATGCAGTTGTCACTCCTGAACCGTCATAGTGTGTACGTGTCCTAATATAAACAAAGTCTGGAAGAATGTGATATATATTTTTTTTTTAGTGACAAATTTGCTAAAGCAAAAAGAAGAAAAAATCTCCACAAAATCTGTGCTAAAAGCAAATAAATGTCATGAACAAATCATTTAGACTAGCTCTGTGAACTGATTCAGATCCGTTAAAATTTCAGAAGAAAAGTTTGACTCTTACTTCCTTTTTTCAGCTCTGGTAATGGAGAGTTAGTTAGCATACAGTAGATGCCAGGGGAGTTCATTAGCTTTCTTTGAAAAGTAAATAAATTAACTGAAAATAGAAAAATCGATTTTCCATTATAAAGCCAAAAACAATCTAATAATCAGCTCTCTATTTTTATAATAAGCTGCATCAGTTTGAAAGGTTCACTAAATGAATACAAGATTTAAAAGCTGGTTTTTGTACTCCTGATAAGTAATCGTAAAACTCAATATGTGCAATATTTGTCCGCCAGCTAAACTGGCAGCACTCTTGCCCAAATGGCATTAGCTTCAGTGCAATAACAAATAATGAAAACAATATTTCCCGCGCCTCTTTGAAGGCTCCTTATTTATTTGAAGATTATCCTTATATGAAACATGAACCCATTTTTATGAATTTGCTTTTGAGAATTTGTCACAAAAACTTGGATGGGAGTTGACAACAACTTTCACATGCACAGTTGTGCTAGTTTTGCCCTTAGGAAGTAGTTGCACATGTCAGCGTGTGTCTGTGATTGTGTTTTTTGTATTTGTGCGGGAAACTAAGACCTTTCTGAGGAAGGACCGGTATTGATCGAGTACAGTTTGTCGACAGGAGAGGCATCTCTGATTGAAGCTCTTGAAGGGACATTTGCACTATATTACGTTTGATTTCTCTAGAGTGCTAGTTGGCCTATTGTGCTCTTTTCTGCCGGCAGTAAAATCAATTAAAAGCTTCAGCAGAGACGACCTGCAACTTGGCAACAAAGGGCCTGAAAAAGAAAAGAGTACATCTAGATAGCATTGATTAAAGTGCAGAGAGATAAAATAGTCCACATGCTGCAGCTAGCTAATAAACTGCACAGGTCGTGATTTCTTTAAAAGGTCCTAGCATGTAGCATTTGACTTGCTGCAGAAAGTACTAAGAAATAACTAGTGTTATCTGGGTAAAAAATAGCCACAATGATGCTAGTGTGTTGTACATGTAAGTAATGTTTTTAGCACATTTCTACTTACTTACTGACTTACGGTTAGTAGTTTGTTCAAGTATTTAAAATTACAAGAAAATAGCTTAGAAAACATGAAAAAATGCTGCAGCTAGCTAATTAAATTGTAGGTCACGATTTCTTTAAAATGTCTTACCATTTGACATTTAACCTGCTGCAGAAAGTATTAATAAATAGCTAAATTGCTTAGTGTTTGCTTGGGTAAAATACCTGCTGTATGATGCCAGTGTGTTGTGAGTAGTGTTTTAGCACTTTTGTTTTAGCCGTCAGCATGTTGCTTACTTTGTTCAAGTCTTTATTTTAAATTATGAGCAAATATTTACTTTACAATTAGTGCTAATAGTCTGTTTAGCCATTTTAGCTACATTCTTCTTGAAGTAGAAGATGTTGTAAGTAGTGTTTTAGCACTTTGGAGCTGCTAGCATGTCGCTAGGTTTTCTACTTACGATTAGTAGTTTAAGAATAACTAAATTGCTTGATGTTTGCTTGTGAAAAATACCTGTTGTATGATGTTAGTGTGTTGTGAGTAGTTACCTGAGAGTTTTAAGCACATTTTTTGTAGCTTCTAGCATGTTGTTAATTCTACTGAGAGTCAGTAGTCCCCCAGTCTGTATTTTAAATTACGAGCAAATATTTACCTCATAAGTAGTACTAGCAGTCTATTTAACTGTTTTAGCTATAAGATTTCTTTTGAACTTTATTAGTTGGCAAAATAATGATGGTGTGTTGTGAGTAGTTGCCTAGGTTTGTAGCTGCTAGCATGTTTGCTAAGTTTTCTATTAGTAGTTTGTGCGAGTCCCCAAGTCTGTATAAGTCTGTGAATATTTACTTCATAAACAGTGCTAGCAGTTTGTTTAGCCATTTTAACTGGTAATGATTCCTCTTGAAGTCTATGATTTGACATCTTAAAATAAACTACACCTGACAGATTTCATTATTCACTTGTCACCTCATAAAAACCTTTTTCCTAAGGCATCATTTGCTCTGCAAACTGGCCTGGAGAATTGAGACGGAAAACACCGCTAGTCAGCCGACGCCAGTGACTGTTAACAACGCTAACCCTAATTACTCGCAGTTGAGAGTTAAAAAGAAAAGGGGAACAACTAAAATTCCCGATTGACTGCTCCAGGGATCGGATACTAATGAAACAATTTTTCCTTCGCTAGCTAACGCTGACAGGCAGAGAAATAGATGTGAAAGGAAAGACACCAAATTACCAGGCACCTTTATCTGCGCACTCCCAGGATGGGTGTGATTGTACATTATGTGGGGTAATGATCATGACTGCAGGCAAGTCTTTATATGCTGAAGTGTCTCCATCTTTTAGGCCCAGGTCTTCGTCATGGGCTGAGTGACTTTGATCTGGCAATCAGCTAGGTAGAGAAAAGGAAGATGAGCAAAATGACATTTTTGAACAGTCTGCTTCAATTTGAGGGATGCAACTGAAGGTTTGGATGGTCTGTAGGGATGTGATTTTTTTCTTTCTTTTTCTTTTTCTTTTTCTTTTTTTTTATAGACACAGGCAGTTACTTCAGCAGTCTCAAAATGCTATTTTAATAAGAAAATGATATTTTCAGAATATTTAATATTTAATATTTGAATAGTTCCTTTTTTTCCTTGGTGTAATCACAGTTTCTCTAGGCTAAATAAGTTCACAGAAAACACACCCACAAAATACATTATTAATTATTTTATAATATTATAATTATGATATAAATAACTGTCAAAATACATTTAAAAATGATAATTAAATTTATTATTATTATTACTATTATTATAAAATGTTGTTATAAAAAGCAATGTTATTATTGTATTATTAATGTATATTTTTTTATTTAAATTTGTATTTTAACAAAAAAGTTATTTTGTTATTTAATACACATTAAATACATATCCAAATACAGAACTGTATATTCTGCTTTGTTTTTGTTACATTTTACTATATTTAAAAATATTTTTAAATGATAAACTATTATTATTATTATTATTATTATTATTATTAAGTAAATAAATAAATACAATTTATTATTAAATCTATTTTATTTTTATCATATGATTATTTATTTATAAATATTATTACTGGTTTTAGACGCCAGTCAGATGGAAAGTAGTAAAAGTTGTAAGAAATTATTTTTTTTAATTTAAAACACTCATGAGACGCATGCAACAGTCACACTATTGTGTTTTTTTTTTTTTTTTTTTTTTTTTACTGTTATTGCATATGTTGCAGCCCTTCGTAAAGTTACCAGCCTGATAAGTATCTCACTGAAGCTAATATTAGCTTACCCTGCATTCAGCAGCTATAAAATATAATTGTCAGGTGCTGTTCAGGAACTCATCTAACCCCACAAAAACACACACATGAGACGTCCTACCACCTCACAGTGGGTCTCCACAACACTTGTAGTGAGAAACTAGGTAAAATACAAACAAAAGTTTTAAATCTCAAACATAACAGTAATAGTAATAATTCCTTGCTTCTTTGTTTAAATGTCAGAGAAATGTCAAATTTAATCACACAGGTGGCATTACTTCTGTCAGCATGCCGCAGTCTGACAATAAACTGTTTACTTGAGAATTCTTTTGGTGTGGACCAGACTAATTTAAAAAGATTTGGCTTGTGTTTTGTGAGAGAATGTGATATGAAATGTGGACTGCAATTTGTCATATCTCGGAGGAAATCATTCTATTCTCCTTCTAACCCGGTTAACAAGGTTGAATGGACAAACACGTAAATAAAAATAAATACAAATGTCTCATTTCATTGAATAGTCGCCACTTTCCTGGCTCAGAAAATGGCTTTCGGTTTACAACAACAGATTTGTTAGTGCACGCTATTTTAACTTTAAAAAAAGTTTGTATTTGTAAATACTTTTTATTTAGCAAAAATTCACTTTATAAAATTTTAATTAAATGAGTTTGTATGAAATACCCTCCCTACATCCAACACCAAATTTATTTATTTTTTATTACTATGTGCTTATGCACCAGTCACGTTTATGTTTAGGGGTTGAACTTAAAAAAAATTTTTGTTTGTTTGTGTA